>NC_057813.1:655572476-655664244 GCF_018294505.1 Triticum aestivum
GCACATTGACCAAGGCACATGATTATAGACACTTAGGACAAAACTACCCTTGTCAAATTCATTGATTAGCGGCAAGTAAATCACTTAGGCTAGGAAAGGAAGAGATACACGCAATCGGGAGAAAGATGGTTTCCTTTTTTCTCTACAAGGAGAGATACATGCAATCAGGTGAGAGATACTTTATTTTTTTCGGAGGGCCAAGAACGGAATTACGAGGAATTAGCACAAATGCACCTTATATTGTGGAATTTTATTAAAAAAACAAATACACCTAATACAAACACATAGTGAAACTGGATGAATATGGTGTCACGTCAGTTGAGGCCAATTACTTCCAGTGAAGTTTTATAATAGATCCGAGCATATATTGTCGAAAGTGTAAATCCTTAATATCATCAAAACAATCATCATCTTGTTTTTATACAAAAGCAAGCATCTCCTTATTTTATTTTGAGGGGTTAAAAAACAAGCATCACCTGATTCGCTCGAGCAGGGCCAAGGCCTTCCAGAACTTAATGAACGTGTACATAGCCCAATCCGCGAGGATATAGTTAGCCCATTATTGACGCCCCGACGACCCATTCGCTAGCCAGGAAATGCGAAAGTGCCAGTCAAGTCCGGAAAAACCTATTTGACGTATTTCGCGTCAAACAGTCGACGAATCGCACAGGGAGGCAAGCTAGTGAGCGATTTGGGCTAGCCTAACTAGAAGGGTACGTACAGTTTTGAGGTTCTAGTTTTAGGAAGCTTCTAGAGGATTCCCAGCCGGTTTTCCTGGTTTTGGGAATCTTCTAGAAGTTCCTGAACTGGGTTTTCTTTTTTCCTTCCTAATTTTCTTTCTAATTTTCTTTTTTTCTTTTTGCTGCCCTATTTACTTTTTTCTATTTCTTTTTTCATTTTCTTTACTTTTCTTCTTAATTTTCTTTCAGTTTCCCTTTTCGCATTTATTTCTTTTTTTCAAAAAAATCTAGACTTAAAAAATGTTTGTATTAATTAAAGTTTGTTCATTTTCCAGATTTTGTTCCTGTTTTCAAATTTCCTTGACAAATTGCAGAAAAGATTAGTACTTCAAAATTTGTTCACTTCTTCTCAAAAAATGTTCCAAAATTAAAAAAAAAATACAGTTTAAGTTTTTTAGCATTTTCTAATTTTTTTCAGTAATTTAAAAAATGTTCACAGATTTCATAAAATGTTCCTGTTTTCAAAGCAGTTTGGAAATTTTAAAAATATATTTCTAAAATTTGTTCATAAACTAAAAAATTGTTTGGGAAAATGAATAAAATTTTGGAAAACTGTTCGCGTCACGCAAAATTTGTTCATTTAAAAAACTGTTTCTGTTTTCAAAATATGTTCACGAAATCAGGAAAATATAATTATATTTTCATAATTTTCTGGAAATTGAAAAAATGTTTGGGAGAATTTCATAAATACTTCTTTGTATTTTAATTTTTGTTCTCAAATTCAGAAAATGTTCGTGTTTTTTCAGAAAATGCTTCTACTTTCCAATTTTTTCCACAAATTCAAAAAATGTTCATGTCCTGAAAGTTTCTTCGCGATTTCAAGAAATGTACGCGTTTTTTATTTTTGTTTACAGCCTCGGAAAATGTTTCCACTTCCAAAATTATTCAAAATTTAAAGGAAACGAAATTTCAAAAAATGTTCCAACTTTCCAAATTTGTTCGCAAATTCAAAAAATGTTCATGTTTTTAAATTCCTCTCACATATTCAAAAAATGTTCGGGAATTTTAAAAAAGGTTCACATTCATTAACTTTTAATCACCAATTCAAAAAAAATGGGAATTTCAAGAAATGTTCCCGCTTTCCAAATTTGTTCACATCATCAAAATGTTCATGTTTTTCAAATTTGATGCCGAATTCCAAAAATGTTTGTCGGAGTTCAAAGAATATTCATGTCTTGAAAAATTTGTTCGTAATTTGGAAAAATGTTCGCGCTTTTAGCTTCTTGTTCCGTTTTTTGGAAATTGTTTTGCATTTTCAAGAAATTTCTCATAATTTTGAAAACAATCTCGTTTTCATTTTGTTCATTTTTGTGGAAAAGTGTTTGAGATTGCCAAAAATGGTTTGAGTTTTACATTTTTTGCTATGAAATATGATAATGTTTGCTATGAAATATGAATTGTTTTGCTATGAAATATGAAATAGTTTTAAATCTGTTTTGGCTTATGTTTTTATAAGGCGGGTTGCCATTTTGTCTACAAAATCCCAGGAATTCTGGTGGCTGATGCTCACTTGCAGTAGGTCATCCCTAGATCCTTGCCACTGTTGTATGCTTCTTTAAGTTTGGCGCTGCAATCCTAACATAGGAAGCTGACAGTCGCAGCACTAGCACCGCGCTCCAGCTACTGTGAAGTCATAGAATCGATCCCTAGTTTTTTTACTGCTTTTCATACTGCGATCGTGCCACCGGAAATGGGCCGGCCCAGGTTAGTCGCGCCCTGTGCGAAACGTCGGCATTTTGCCGCGGGAGGTCCTATGCGCCGCATTATGCATCAAAAATGCACAGGAGACAGCACGAGTGGGCCGGCCCATCGAGCTTTACCGCGAGACGAAAAAAAGGTAGAAAACACAGCGACGGTATGAAGCCAGGATTCGAACACGAGACCACCGTGTTTAAATCGCGACCGCACAGCCACTCGACCACACATATTTTGACATTTTAAACGCAGTGCATCTAAAGAACTAGTTTTAGCGTAGAACTGGGCTGCTCTACTGTAGCGAATTTCAATCAGTTAATGTCGCGAACTGGAATTTGCAGTTATAGTTTTTTTTAAGCGTACTTCTTTAAAGTGTATACTTTGAAAATGTGCAAACTTTTTTTGAATTTCTGAACAATTTTCGGCAAAAGGAACATTTTTTCAATACATATACATATTATGAAAATCTGAACAAATTTTGAAACTTTGAACATTTTTTGAATTTTTGAACAAATAACTAAAAAAGGAACATTTCATGAAATTTGAACAAAAATTTAAAACTATGAACATTTTTAGAATTTATTAACAAAACGTGCAAAAATGGAACTTTTCATCAAATTCCGAACAAAAAATTGCAACCACGAACTTTCAAAAATTTCAGACCAGATTTTGGGATCATGAACATTTTCTGAATTTTCAACAAATTTTAACAGAACGTGAACTTTTTGTGGAATTTGTGCACAATTTTTTAAAAATACGAACATTTCTGGAATTCGTATACATTTTTGAATTTGTGAACAACTTATAACAGGAAGATTTTTTTAAAATTCCTGCACATTTTTTTAAACGTGAACATTTTTAAAATTCTGAACAAATTTTGTTAAGAGGAACATTTTTTGAAAGTATGGACAAAATTTGAATTTGTGAACAATTTATAACAGGAAGATTTTTTTGAAATTCCTGCACATTTTTGGAAACATGAACATTTTTTCAAATTCTGAACAAATTTTGTTAAGAGGAATATTTTTTGAAAATATGAACAAAATTTGAATTTGTGAAAAAACTATAACATGATTTTTTTTAAATTCCTGCACATATTTTTAAATGTGAACATTTTTTAAATTCTGAAAAAAAATTGTTCCCTACACTTTTTGGTGCTGAATTTTTTGATATATTATACGTTTTTTGATATATTATACGTTTCCCTACACTTTCGGATGCGGATTTTCGTGCTGAATTTTTTGATATATTATACGTTTTTTCCGACATCATATGCAAAAGTTATAGCCATTTTACATTTTCCCTACACTTTTTGCAAAATATGTCCAAATTTAAGTTTTTTAATTTTCCTAACTAGTAGATACAGTAATATAACTACATCTCGAAGAATTTTATTTTTTGAATTTTGTATCATTTTATTTTGTATTTTTCAAAACTGAAATGGCGATACATTGGGGGGGGGGGGGGGTAGAGTTTGAAAATTGCCCTTTAGTACCGGTTTGTGCCACGAACCGGTAATATAGGTCAAACCCCTTCAGTACCGGTTCGTGGCACGAACCGGTACTAAAGGTTAGCCCTTTAGTACCGGTTTGTGCCACGAACCGGTACTAAAGGTGATCGCGGGGCCCCGGCCTGACGCCAGTCTACCACCACCCCCTTTAGTACCGGTTCGTGGCACAAACCGGTACTAAAAGTTCAAAACGAACCGACATTAATGCATAGCAATCAACCCCGGACTAATGTGTCTCACATTAGGTCCTTTTTCTACTAGTGGGTGGTGGTGATTGATGCAGCATGGTTTCAGATGTTGCATCAATCCTAGTCGTCGCTGGGGGCTGCTTATGCTGAGGGGAGAATGGCTGAAGGTCTTTCTTCCTCTGCGTACAAGCAGTTTCTTTATCTATATGTGTTGCTCTAGTTTACAAGTCTGCCGTAGGATCAAGTTGGCAGTTCGGCCTGCTTTTGCCTTGTTTCTTTGCTGAGTTGCGGTTTTGTGTCGGAGGTGTTACGCAATTCTGGGTCCGATATCACCAGCGTTTCCGACCCACATGCGTCAACCATGCCCAACCGGAGAGCAACACCGACTTATGACAGGCCTTGGACCCTCTCCCCCCCAAAAGACTAGCCTGTTAGGAGGGGACACCCCCGCCCTTATAAATCGTGTTATGTCTTCCCCCACAACCGATGTGGGACTAAACCCAACAATCTTCCCCTCACACATCGGTCATCCATGGGCCCGCTAACACCAGCGTTTCCAGCCCAACAACCATGACCGACCAACCGTGAGTCTACCGAGATTCATTTCGGGCACCTGGGCTCTGATACCAATTGTTACGCAATTCTGGGTCCGCTATCACCAGCGTTTCCGACCCACATGCGTCAACCAGGCCCAACCAGAGAGCAACACCGACTTATGATAGGCCTTGGGCCCTCTCCCCCCAAAAGACTAGCCTGTTAGGAGGGGACACCCCCGCCCTTATAAATCGTGTTATGTCTCCCCCCACAACCGATGTAGGACTAAACCCAACAGGAGGTGGTTCGACAGAGCTGGCTGTTGCTGAAAATACACTAAACTACCTAGTTTAATGAAACGGCACGTCATAATCTCCACCATGGATAATCTATCAAAATTTGCAAACTTTTCTACATTGGGTGTAGAGTGAATGCAGTGTCTGAATGCAGTGTCTCCACCTTCGTTTTGTGCTACGTAGCAGGTACAGTTACATGCTAGCCCAAGAAGTAGTGCTTTCAGGTTTGTTCTTGTAGTACATGAAGAGAGAAAAGTGTAATTGGAGCCTATTTAGGGTCGTAGAGTGTTACATCGTCACTACTCAAGAAGTTTTATTTAGCTAGGGCTTGAACATGGGTGGCCTCCTCACTTTGGTAGCCTGCTCGAAAGCATATGCCATCTCGATCAGCCTCGGCTCGTACCCCTGCAACCTGCCGAAACATATGCCAAAGGGGACCCCCTTCTCGTCGTAACCTGCCGGCACAACGATGCCAGGATGGCCACCGATGGCGAGAAGGCTAGAAATAACGCTGTTAGGCGCCACGATCGTGTCCAGTTGGCATTCCTGCATCAGCTTCTCTAGCCCTTCAGCGTTCAGCTCCTTGAGCCGCCAGATCGCGGCTCTCTCCCTGGGGCCAATGCCGTTTGTGTTTTGGGCCGCGATAAGGTCAGGCTGCCCGAAATCATTCAGCCTCTCCTGCACCAGCATACGTAAAGAGTAAAAGTTGCATTAACTACCGTGTTGATTCTGCCTTTTTAAAGTTTTATTTCCTCATGATCACTAGAACAGGAATCTATAAAAATTGAGAGATTTGTGTCAGACCTACTACCTCCGTCCCATAATATAAGAACATTTTTGACACTACACTAGTGTCAAAAATGTTCTTATATTATGGAACGGAGGGAGTAGTTCGTTTATTGTTTGAACCTATACCAATAAGTGAGGATATGAAATATGGATTCAGTTGGGCACTTGCCTCCACAGGATGCTTGTTGTTGAAAGCTATGATGTCTGCAAGCGAATGGACCGAGGAGTGGATCAAGTCTGCCAAGTAGGCGTTTATGCTTAGCTTGAACTCTGCCTGCATGGCAATCGCCTCGTTGGAACCAATCTCATCCAATAGAGCAATCAAATTGGCAGCGACGTCCAGCTTCTCCACCACCACTGCTCCCAGTTTCCTTTGGAAAAATCAACACTCGGTTCATATATTTATATTCAAATTATCAGCTGCCTGTCATGTTCATCGATCGATACTGAAATGTAAGCCTCCACGACGAACCTCATTGTGGCGAGGTGCTGCTTGTACACATTCAGCTGCGCCTGTCCATATCTCTGGAAGAAGCCATTGGGGACGCCGATCCTCTTCCCTTTCAGCCCATCTTTCTTCAGGAACTGCGCGTACCCGCCGTCGGGGATGTACTTTGATGCCGCTCTGGTGGCCGTGGCGTCATGCTCGTCGTAGCCGACGATGGCGTCCAGCACGTGCACCGCGTCTGACACCGTCCGGCACATCGGTCTGCATTTTATTTCCATGGAGCGGCACCAAGATTTCAAGGTTGAATGACAACACCAAGAAAAATAATCAGGATGGATGAAGGATGATGGGCGTGATTAGCGGTGCTCCTGTCGGGGCGACCCCGAGGCGATCCACCGCTGGACTGGGTGATCTCGATCGCATACAGAGTAGGAGCGATCCCGTAAAGACGGGAGGATCGGGAGAGGATTGGAGAAACTATCAGGATCGGGAGGACCCCTTTGGACTGCGAGATTCCTGGATTGAAGCGAGGAATAAGATCAAGAAACTGACCGAGAATAGGAAGGGAAGCAAGAGATGCCGAGAGGATGATCCGGGGAATCGGATGGGAATGGAGAGGATCAAGCATAAGTTTGAACAGTTGAGGAAGGATTTGACAAGCAGGATCCTGGGTGGGCATCAAGGTATGACGGATCGGATCCCCAGTGATCGACAGCATAAAGATCCGCCAGACAAAGAAGGGGGAGGGGATCACCCACCTGATTTGATTGAATCCCAGATTAAGGAAAAGGATCACAATCAAACCAATTTCGGAGAGTCGATACCAATTTCGAAGGAGAGGCCCATGGTTTTAAAGGACCAATCGAGAGAGGTCGCCAGAACCAACCAACCACTCCAGATCATAGCTACTGCGAGCTCGTCGGCAATGGTGCACCAGGATCCCTGCAAGAACAAGGCCCCGATGAAGTGCGGTGAAGAGGTGGACTCCAGCGGCAAGCCAAGCTTGGGATCCATGCCCTTGGTCCGGGGTGGATCTTCAAGGGGACGCAACGATCTCTTCCGCACCCCTGAAGGCCAAGGAGTGAACCAGAGCACAAGGTATGGAGGGAGTGATCATGTGGTAGCCCCTGTGTTTCCCATTAACATGGAGATGCAGGCACCGAATGTGGTTGAACTGAACCTGTCAAGAGAGAGGGCGGCCATGCGCTCGAGGTGGATAGCCGTCGGACTGTTCTTCTCGGTGCAAGTCTTCAGCATCATCGGGCTGTTCCAGGAGCTCAAGCTCAAGTGGGGATTGAGGGGGCGTCTCAACTACACTCCCCTCAAGAACAACCGCTTCCTCCTCGAGTTCGAACGCGAGGGGGACCTCCGCTTCATCCTCAACAATGGCCCTTGGACTCACAAGGGTGATGCTTTCCTGATGACGGCGGTCGATGGGAGCGTGAGTCCCGGCGACGTCGAGGTCGCCCACATGCCCATCTGGGCCCGCATCTACGACGCGCCACCGATCATGCTCTTTGAATCGGTGGCCCGAGAGCTTGGGGCAAGACTTGGCGAGGTCCTCGAAGTAGATGCAGACAGGGAAGGTAGAATTTGGGGGGATTATATGCGTGTCAGGGTGTATCATGATGTTGATGAACCCCTTCGTAGTGAGCTAGAATCCCATGATCTAGAGAAGAGAAAGGTGTACCTGCTAAATGTAAAGTATGAGAGGCTACCTAGGTTCTGTAGCTACTGTGGGCATCTAGGGCATGGCCAGCGTGATTGTAAGCTACCTGACGACCTCCAAGAGATGAGGTTCTCGGCAGCAATGCGCGCATCGCCCTTCAAGAGGAGTAGCAGTAGGGGTGGAGTCGTGGTCCCTGAGACTAGCAGTGCCCGTCGCTTCCTCCACTTTGGTTCAGAGAGCTCTGCAGCAACAAAAACGAAGGCACCAAATATGGTGGCAGAGAGGCATGGGGGCGTGCCAGAGGACGTCATTGCAAATCCCCTGGTGCAAGCTGCTATCGCAGCTGTGAACGCCATCAAGCTGGATCCTGGGCGTGGTACTAATGCTGAACAGATCACCTCGTCCGAGCAGGCGCTGGTGCCAGTGGCGCCTGCTTATGGCATGACGACCACATCGGGGATGGGGAGTGGGCTCGACACCAACAATGGCCACCCCACTCCCAAACCCGACGTCGCCCAGGAGGCGAGAGGACAGGAGGAGGAAGACCACGAGCTGGAGTTTCCACCGGGTTTTGGCCCGGTCCCGACGCATAAACAGGACCTAAGTGCTGCTGGTGTGATGGAGGGTACTGAAACTGCTGCTGTCCCGAAGGTAGTGGTGAAAGTGCAGGGCGCTAGCAAACTAACTGAGAAGGCCGGGGAAAATGTGCAGGTGCAGAACATCCAGAGGCTGCAGGTGGGGAAGGGAAAATACAGCAACAGGAAGGACAAGAACCAACAGGTGGGATCTGTCTCTGTGCTAGGGAAAAGAGGAGAGTGCGAAGCTGATGATACAGGTAAAACTGAGGGGAGTGCAGAAAGAGATTCAGCAGAGCATTGCAAGAAAAAGAAGGGTACAGGTAGCGGGGAGGAAGATAACAAGCCAAGGGATGATGGTGGTACGGAAGCAACCGAGCCCGGGGCTCTCGGTCAACTGGTGGGTGCTGCTGAAAGCGCCCGCCAGGAGCCATGACGCTAATCAGCTGGAACTGTCGAGGAATTGGGCAGCCTCGTACAGTTCGTGAGCTTGTGGGCCTAGTGCACACACACAAGCCTAAGTTAGTTTTTCTTTCAGAGACTCGGAAAAGCGATGAGTACGTTAATAAACTGAAATGGAGGCTGGGCCTCAGGCACTGTATTGTGCAACCCGGCATAGGAAAGAGTGCCGGGATTGCTCTGTTCTATGATGAGGGTGTTGAAATAAAGGAAATCACTATTGGACCGAGGTACATCGATGTGTTAATCCGTTTGAGTCCCAATAGCTTGCAATGGAGGGGTACGTTCGTGTATGGCGAGCCGAAACCACATGAGCGGCACCACATGTGGGAGCTTTTGAGAAGAATTAGGCACAATTCCTCTGAACCTTGGCTCATGATCGGGGACTTCAACGAAACAATGTGGCAAAGCGAACACTTCTCGAGAGCAAAGCGGTCTGAAAAGAACATGGCTGAGTTTCGCAGGGTCCTTGCAGAATGCAACCTTCAGGACATGGGTTTCAAGGGGACTGTTTGGACATATGACAATAAACAGCAAGGGAACCAAAACGTCAAAGCGAGACTGGACAGGGGGGTCGCCACACCAGAGTGGTGCAAAGCTTTTGGGGAAGCCACGGTGGAACATATATGTTCCTCGAGATCGGACCACGCACCCTTACTGTTACGTTTTGGAAAGAGGAAAGAATGGAGAAAGATTAATAAAACTTTCAGATATGAGTGTATGTGGGAGCGCTCTGAATCTTTGACTCATACTATCCACAACACATGGATGGAAGGTGGCTGCGTGCCTTCGCTCAAGGGCATTGCCAAAAAACTTAAAACAATGAAAGATGTGCTAGGGTGCTGGGCCCAACGAGAGTTCAACTCCGTCCAAAATAGCATCAGTACGTTGCGTACAAAGCTTCAGAAACTCAGGCTGCAACCACGCTCAAGAGAGACTGACGACAGAATTAGAAAAACTGAAACTGAGCTTGATGAATGGCTTTTAAGAGAGGAGGTTATGTGGAGACAAAGATCAAGGATATCATGGCTGCGAGAAGGAGATAAAAACACTGATTTTTTTCATAGAAAAGCGAACTGGAGAAGAAGGAAAAATAAGATTGATAAATTAAAGAAGGGGGATGGATCTTGGGCTGAGAGTACAGAGGAGATACATAAGGAAATAAACAGCTTTTTTAAGGGATTGTATGAGAAGGATAATGGCGTCGATCCTCGGATGGTAATTGAGCTCATACCGTGGAGAGTGGAGGACCATATGAATGATGCATTAACTAAACCTGTCTCTGATTCTGAAATTGGCGATGCACTGTTTCAGATTGGTCCGCTCAAGGCCCCCGGACCCGACGAATTTCCGGCGAGATTTTTTCAGAGGAATTGGGCTGCTTTGAAGGGAGATGTGATCAGAGGAGTACAGAATTTTTTCAGTGATGGTGTGATGCCGGAAGGAATAAATGAGACTACTATAGTACTAATACCAAAAAACAATGACCCTCAAAGCATCAAAGACTTCCGCCCTATCAGTTTGTGCAACGTCATCTACAAAGTCATATCCAAGGTTCTGGTTAATAGGTTGCGGCCTTTCCTTGACGACCTTATCTCTGAAACACAAAGTGCTTTCGTTCCAGGCAGACTAATCACGGACAATTCGTTAATTGCATTTGAATGTTTTCATAAGATCCAACACAGTAAGAACCAGAGGGACACATACTGCGCGTACAAACTGGATCTTGCAAAAGCGTATGACCGTGTTGACTGGAATTTCCTTGAGAAGGTGCTACAGAAACTGGGGTTTGATGAGAGGTTCACAAAGTGGGTGATGACGTGCGTAAGGACAGTGAGATTTTCTGTCAGATGTAATGGAGATCTCCTGGAAACCTTCTCTCCCTCCAGAGGGCTCAGACAAGGTGATCCCCTCAGCCCATACTTATTTCTCTTTGTGGCTGACAGCCTTGCTACCTTGCTTGACAGAGAGGTGAGAAACGGAGGGATCACACCAATCAAAATTAGTCGTGGATGCCCGGGGATATCAAACCTGCTATTTGCAGATGATAGCCTCCTTTTCTTCAAGGCTACAACAGCCCAGGCCACCAAAGTGAAAGAGGTACTAAATGCCTTCCAAAAGGCGACGGGCCAACTCCTAAGTCGTAACAAATGCTCACTATTATTTAGTGAGGCGAGCATTGACCAGGAAAGAGAGGAGATCAAAGAAACCCTAGGAGTGGGATCATCCTTGTTTGAGAGTAAATACTTGGGCCTTCCAACGCCAGAAGGAAGAATGAAGGACGGCAATTTTCAACCGATCATGGAGAGATTTAGGAAGCGATGCAGCAATTGGAATGAGAGGTTCATGTCCCAAGCGGCCAAAGAGGTCAACGTGAAAGCGGTGGCGCAAGCCCTGCCCACACATGTAATGGGGGTCTTTAAACTAAATCAGAGTTTTTGCAACAATTATGAGAAGGTAATTAGAGACTTTTGGTGGGGAGACAAAGATGATAGACGTAAGGTCCACTGGATGTCATGGGAGAACATGACGAAGCCAAAATGTGATGGGGGGATTGGCTTCCGGGATATGCATCTGTTTAATCAGGCCCTACTAGCCAGACAAGGATGGAGGCTGCTACACAAGCCAGAGAGTCTCTGTGCTAGAGTGCTAAAATCCAAGTATTATCCCAATGGTAACCTTCTTGACACCGTCTTCTCGTCGGATGCATCACCCACTTGGAGGGGAATTGAGTTTGGCCTGGAACTCTTAAAAAAGGGCCTCATCTGGCGAATCGGGGATGGAAGAAACATTCAAATCATGAGAGATCAATGGATCCCAAGGAAAGAGGGGCTGAAGGTGGCAACATTTATAAAGAGATCAAGACTCAGGTGGGTTAACCAGTTGATCGACCCCCAGACAAAAGAGTGGAAGGTTGATCTAGTGAAGCAAATTTTCCATTCTTTCGATGCGGATGAGATTTGCAAATTAAAAATCCCGCGGGGGGGATTAGACGACTGTATCGCTTGGCACTATGAAAAAACGGGCGTATTCACGGTCAGGAGTGCCTACAAACTTGCAGTTTCGCTTAAGGGAAAGGGTACTGAAAAAGCTACGAGCTCCTCAAGGGACCCGGGTGACCGTAGTATATGGGATGCCATCTGGAAAGCAAAGATCCCGGAGAAGGTGAAAATTTTCGGTTGGAGAGTGGCCACCAAACACAATGCCTTCAGAAGGACTATTGCGGATGACAGTGTATGTGAAATATGCGGAAGGGATGAGGAAGACGAGCACCATGCCATTGTCGCATGCACCAGAAGTTTGGCTTTACGCCACTCTATGAGAGCCTTTTGGGAAATCCCTAGAGAATCTGAGTTCAAAAATACAGGGGTAGACTGGCTGCAACTGCTGCTGATCGCCCAACCTGAGCAGGTCAGAACCAAAGTAATGTTGATTTTGTGGCAAGCCTGGAGTTTAAGGAACAATGCCATACATGGGGATGGGAAAGATACTGTCTCGAGATCTGTCCAATACTTGCTCAGACTACATGAGGAGCTCCTAATGGCGGAAAGCGAAACTGCTGAGATGGGAGAAAAGAATAAACAGTCTCTGTTCCCTGCGAGAGCATGCTTGCCAACAAGTGCTAATCCCAAGCATTGGATGGCTCCCCCAGCCGGCAAAGTTAAGCTGAATGTGGACGCCGCGTTTCTAGTGGAATCAGGGGACACGTGGGGAGGCGCGGTAGCCAGAGATCATAGAGGCCATGTCTTGCAATCAGTAGGCCGGCGTTTGGGCCAGTGCAGCTCAGTAGAAGAAGCTGAAGCAGCAGCGGTGGTGATGGGATTGACTGAATTTGCCACTTACCATCAGGGTACTTTGATCCTAGAAACTGATTGTGCGGGAATCGGGCGGGCGCTACAGATGGAAGAGATATGCAGATCAGCCTTCTTTGCATCTATAACCGACGCGAAGATCATTGCATCAAGCTTTGCAAGCACGGAGTTCAGTATTGTAAACAGGGGTCTGAACAAGTTGGCCCATGAGCTAGCTTCTAGTGCGCGTAGATCTGGAGATTTCCTGCTTATAGCTGATGTCCCGGCTGATTGTAGAGATGTTTTGACGAACGAGGTCGTCCCAACCATGGTGTAATTCTTTTTTGCCATGGATCTCAAAAAAAAATCAGGATGGAAGAACTACCCACCCAACAGTTTCCTGCAACGGGGTGATGGGGACGACGCTGGCGCGGCTGGTGAGACCAAGGGTGGGCTTCATGCCGACCACTGAGTTGAACGACAACAGGCAGAGTATGGAGCCGTCGGTCTCAGTGCCCAGCGTCACGGCCGCCATGTTCGCGGCCGCGGCCACACCTGAGTCGGCACTTGAGCCGCGCGGGGTGGACGACAGGACGTACGGGTTCTGCACCTGACCGCCCAGGGCGCTCCACCCGTTGTCGATTGGGCGGAAATTAGCCCACTCTGACAGGCTGTCCTTGCCGAGAACCACGGCACCTGCGCGCGGAGCCGAGCCACCACGCCGGTGTCACGCTTCACCACAGAGCCGAGGAGAGCCAGCGACCCCGCCGTGGTACTGAGCGCGTCGCGGGTGGAGATGTTGTCCTTGAGGAGGATAGGGACCCCGTGCAGCGCGCCTGTGGCCGTGCCGACGTGGCGCTCGGCGTCGGCATGCTTGGCCTGCGGGAGCGCGTCCGGGATGACCTCGATGACGAAGTGCAGCAGCGGGTTGAGGCGGCCAATGTCTAGGTAGAACTGGACGAGCGCTGTCGAGGTCAGAGTGTCGTTGTTGAATCCGAGCTGGATGGCATCCACGGTGGTTGGCCTCATGGAACTCGAAGCCGTGCGCGGCATCGGCGCCGGCCATGACGGCGGCAACAGCTTGCAGCTCCTGCAAAGCCATGACGTTAGCTTAGCTTAGCGCTTCACGTCCTTGGTCTTGGTCTTCTTCTCTTCTGGATCAGCATCGGGGAGCTCGAGGAGGGAGAGGCACCCTTCCTCAGTCCTCGCGCACTTGTTCACCATATTGAACATCTGCAGGGCTGTGCAGAGATCCTCATGGATGGAGAGCTTCTCCTTCATCTTGACATCGCAGACGCCATCAGTGAATGCTGAAATGATGGCCTCGTCCGACACCTTGGGGATCTTGAGGCGAACGTTGTTGAAGCGCTGGATATACTTTTGCAGGGTCTCTCCAAGTTGCTGCTTGATGCGATGCAGGTCACCCGCAGTCGGCGGACGGTCGCGAGTGCCCTGGAAGTTGGCGATGAAGCGGCCGCGCACTGACCCCCTCGGGTAGGTTCAGGAGCCAAGAACGCGCGTCATCCTTGAGGGCCATCGGGAACCAGTTCGCCATGATCTTCTCGTCGCCGCTGGCCGCCTTGATGCTCATCTCGTAGAGCTATAGGAACTCGGCGGGATCGGCGGTGCCGTCGTAGCGTGGAGGCAGGTCAGGCTTGAACTTGCTTGGCTAGACGATGTTGCGGAGCTCCGGAGTGAACGTGCGGCATCCTGTCGTGGCCACCGGAGGTCTTCGAGGGGGCGAAAGCTGGGCTTGGTGCACGCACGCCGCCACCTCCTGCGGCGGTACGCGGGCCTGATGCTGGGGTGCTGGAAGCACGCGCGCTTCTCCTTGGGGTCGCTGCACCACCTGGCAACTCACACTCCCGAGCTGGCGCAGGGCGCGGCGGCCACTACTCGTGGCCGGTAGGGCCCGTAGTGGCGTTGGCCACCGGAGACGGCGCGACGGGCACAACCATCACCCGCCGGAGCCGTCTGAGCGACGCGGGCAGCGACTGCGGCCCGACGCTCAGCGCGAGCCCGGTGCGCGTCGGCCATGGAGGTGTCGGAGTGGCGATGGATCGATCGACGGAAGAGAAGATCCGACGGACCCCTACCTGGCGCGCCAAATGTCGGATTATGGGATCCGCAAACCCTTGAGAGGTTTGAACTCTGGGGTGCGTGCGGAGATCTCAACCTACCCAGCCTGCCTACTCGCGATCCTCCTAAGCCTAGCGCGACAAGCTCAAAGAGACACAACACTTTATCCTGGTTCGGGCCACCTTGCGGTGTAATACCCTACTCCAGCGTTTTGGTGGATTGCCTCGGAGGGCTGAGGATGAACTAGTACAGTGGATGAACTGGCCTCAGGAGGTGACGTGTTCTTGAGCTCGAGGGAGCTGGTGTGGTGTGAGCTAGTTCGACTTTTCTTGCCTCTATGGTGGTGGCTAGTCCTATTTATAGAGGCCTTGGTCCTCTTCCCAAATGTTGGTGGGAAGGGATCTCACAACGGCTAGATTTGAAAGGGAACAAGTAGTACAGCGTATCCTGACAAAAGTAGTCTTCGCCTGCGAAAAGCCTCTGGTCGTGACGCTGCGGCGGGCTCGTTAATGACCTTCGTCCTGCCGTCCTGGTGGACTTGGTCTCGTTGCACCAGAATGGAAACTTTTGGCTGATTCCTCGGAACTCCGCGCCTGTGGCTTGCCTCCTTTGCACCGAAGAAGAAACCTGCACTCTGCGCCCGCCTGATCTTGGTCGTCATGGCTCACGTCAGCTGAGCCTCGTGAGGTGAACTTTGCATAGAACTCTCCGCCCTTCGGGAGCCAGCCTGGTGAGGCCGATCCCCTGGGGGGTCTTGACGTCGTCCGCCTCGCGAGGCTTGGCCCCTCGCAATGGTCTTGGGTTGTTGATGTTGAAGCTGGGCCGTACCAGGCCGTCGATGGAGCCACGTGGTGGGTCGCAGGCAAGCAAGGCTGGATACCCCATATCCAGGACGCCAACATCTTTTGAAAGTTTCTTCGCTATTTCAAGAAATGTACGCCTTTTTTATTTTTTTTATGACCTCGGAAAATGTTTCTGCTTCCCAAAATTATTCACAATTTAAAGGAAACGAAATTTCAAAAAAAATGTCCCAGCTTTCCAAATTTGTTTACAAATTCAAAAAATGTTCATGTTTTTAAATTTCTCTCACAAATTCAAAAAAGGTTCGAGAATTTCAAAAACGGTTCACATTTATTAACTTTTGATCACCAATTAAAAAATGGAAATTTCCAAAAATGTTCCCACTTCCAAAATTTGTTCACGTCATCAAAATGTTCATGTTTTCAAATTTGACGCCGAATTCCAAAAATCTTCGTGGGAATTCAAAGAATATTCATGCCTTGAAAATTTTGTTCGTAATTTGGAAAAATGTTAACGCTTTCAGCTTTTTGTTCTGTTTTTTTCGGAAATTGTTTTGCATTTCAGGAAATTTCGCATAATTTTGAAAAACAATCTCATTTTCATTTTGTTCATTTTTTGGGAAAAATGTTCGAGATTGCCAAAAATGGTTTGAGTTTTACATTTTTTGCTATCAAATATGAAAATGTTTGCTATGAAATATGAATTTTCTTGCTATGAAATATGAAATAGTTTTAAATCTGTTTTGGCTTATGTTTTTATAAGGCGGATTGCCATTTTGTCTACAAAATCCCAGGAATTCTGGTGGCTGTTGCTCACTTGCAGTAGGTCATCCGTAGATCCCTGCCGCTGTTGTATGCTTCTTTGAGTTTGGCACTGCAATCCTAACATAGGAAGCTGACAGTCGCAGTAGCTACTGCGAAGTCATAGGATCGATCCCCAATTCAGGCGCTTTTGCCTTTTTGCTTTTTTTCATACCGCAATCGTGCCACCGGAAATGGGCCGGCCCAGGTTAGTCGCGCCCTGTGCAAAATGTCGGCATTTTGCCGCAGCAAGCGGCATATAGGATGTCCCATCACGTCCAGCCATTGTTCTACAAAAAAAAGGCCCCGTCCTGCCATAGGTTTTCATTCCTCCTCGCTTGACGATGCCGCCGCCGTTTTCTTCCGATGCTAGTTCGTCCCGGTCTGTGCAGCGCCATCGCCATCGACTTCTCTCCCTTGACTGATCCCCTCACATCTCATCCATATCTTTTGTGCAGGTCTTCCTCTACTTTCCCCAGCGGAACGACGGCGGACGATACACTCACCATGACGACCTCCTCGTGGAGATCCTCTCGTGCGTCCCGGCCAAGTCGCTATGTCGCTTCAAGTGCGTCTCCAACCACTGGTTGAACCTCATTGACCACCGCAAGAAGCTCCCGCAAACCCTGGTCGGCTTCTTCTACACCAGTAGCAAAAGCAGCGTCGAAGAGCGCTTCTTGGAGTCACCTGTCCAATTCACAAGTGTCCCAGTGGCAGTGAGCAGGATCTGCCGCCGTCTGATCAACACCTCTTTCACCTTCCTGCCTAACCACCGGTGCATTGATGTCTTGGACTGCTGCAATGGCCTCCTCCTCTGCCGCTAGCACAATGTTTCCGACGAGGTTTGCCAGCTCCATTATATTGTGTGCAACATGTTTTAAATAGCGGGTTATGGCATATAGCGACAACCCTTAAAAACAACTATAGATGGGCTATAGCGGCAAATTGTACATGAAATCATTTAGCTTCAACATGCTAAAATAGCTATAGCGGGGCTATAGCCGGCTATTTGAAACTATGGGTGCAATCTCGCCACGAAGAAGTGGGTCGTCGTGCCAGGCTCTGGCCAGGCCACTAGACAGGTGGGCACTACACGTTTGGGCTTCGACCCGGCTCTTTCCTTGCAGCATTTCCATGTGTTTGAATGGGTAAAGGAGCAGAAGTACTATGGCGTCGAGGACCAGTGGGATCAGTGGAACACCGACCTTGCCGGAGTGGCAGTATATTCTTCTGAAACTGGATGATGGTTTATAAGGAGAAGAGATGGAACGGGCACACCTTCATCGCTAGTCGTCACTCCTCATCCACAGTCTTTCTTAATGGATATATGTTTTTTTCATGCCTTTGACCACAAGACATACAATTGTCTAGCTGCTGTGGACACGAAGGGGGAAACACGGATGCGATTCGGTGTCCTTGGTGGTTTGGTTGATGGTTTTATTCAGCAGCCACAGGGCTACCAGCATTATCCAATTTTCAAAATGATGGCTATGGTGATGTGGTTCGACTCATAGTCTACGTTCTTGAGGACTATGACAGCCAAGAATGGATATTGAAGCACAACATTGAAGAAACGTCACACATCTTTGGAGGAATAAATAGCCTCGATAATGGTGACTTCATATGGATTGCGATTCATCCAGACTGCAACTTGGTGTTCTTCACTGTGGGGTGGGATACCACATTCATTTGCTATTATGGATCGTCGGCAGGTAAAAGTGATCCAGCATCTTGAAGATGGCACGCTGCCATATCTGCCGTGCGTGCCGTTGTACGCAGAGCTACAATCGTTGCACATGTGACATCAGTATGAGATAGCTGTTTTTTTTAAAAAAGGGAGGACTCCCCGACCTCTGAATCAGAACAATGCTTACAGCCACATTTATAGATAAATAAAGATGTTTAACAAGGTCTTATAGTCTGGAAACAAAATAACGGCAAGCTCACAAAGAGCCACAACGCCAAGAACAAAAGGGCCAAAAGCCACAACCGGCTGGCATAACAAAGATAGGTAAACTAATTGCCTATCTTATTACACCACCATCCAAACCGGTTGAAGATATCCCGCGCTACCATCTCCCACCGAATAGACCCAATAACCAAACGCTCTCTGGCCTCCGTCGGAGTGAGTAACGACCACATACGGATCACCGCAATAACTTGGAATGAAACCTACAAAAAATGAATATTTGTTGTTCTATTAAAAGCCAAATCATTTTTGCAATTTCAAATTGCCCACAACAAAGCACACACTCCTACACGAATGTGTCTAGCTGTTTCATGTCCTCAGGCATGCCTCAACCTGACGCAGCCTGGTAAGGGCGCTCCGTGCCTCCGCCGCGTGCGGCGATCTCTCCGCCCACTCCGATGTCTCCGGTGATCGAGCGACGATTACGTCGACAACCCTCCCCAAGTTCTACGACGTCCAATAGACCACAGCTGACAGCTGCTGTTAGATAATAACGAGAATAAACGAGACAAAGAGACACGGATTTTTACGTGGAAACCCTTGCGGGAGAAAACCACGGACGCACGAAGGCGCAATCACTATGATGGAGGAGTATTACAAGCACGAGAAGACAGACCGTCTGAGGTGCGACTACATGGGGTATATAAGAGGGTAATACATGAGAGTCCTTGGAGGACAAGTAAACGAGTTGTACTCGTACGCGTCGGTACCAACGCAAAAGCCCACACCGTATGTACTACGTCTAGTCCAATACGGTACTAGAATTTAGATCATAATTTAACAATCTCCACCTTGATCCAAATTCCCTTCAGTAGTCAAAGAAAGTGAATAACTCCATCCAAATCAGCATAAACACCTTGTGCGTCAAAGTCCATAGGACTAATGAGAAATACCAACTAAGCCTGAGCAAAGCTCAAACTTATTGGTCGGAACTGGCTTTGTCATCATATCAGCAGGATTATCATGAGTACTTATCTTGCATACCTTCAAATTGCCTTCAGCAACAACATCTCGAATATAATGAAATCTGACATCAATGTGCTTTGTCCTCTCATGATACATTGGATTCTTTGTAAGATATATGACACTTTGACTGTCAGAAAATATGGTAGGGCAAGATGAATCTCCACAAAGCTCAGTGTATAAACCTCTCAACCAGATAGCTTCTTTGCATGCCTCGGAAATAGCCATATACTCGACATCAGTAGTGTAACAAGCCACAATAGACTGCAAAGTTGTTCTCCAACTCACAGCACAACCACCAATGGTGAAAACATAACCTGTGAGTGATCTTCTCTTATCCAAATCACCAGCAAAATCAGAATCAACAAAACCAACAAGTCCATCTCCAGTTTTCCCAAACTGTAAATAAGCATTAGAAGTACCACGCAGGTATCTGAAAATCCACTTAACTGCTTTCCAATGTTTTTTTCCGGGATTAGCCATGTATCTACTCACAACACTCAATGCATATGATAAGTCAGGACGAGAACAAACCATGGCGTACATAAGTGAACCAACTGCACTTGAATAGGGAACTCTAGACATGTACTCAATATCTGCATCTGACTTAGGACATAAAGCTGATGATAATTTGAAGTGTGCAGCTAACGGAGTACTTATTGGCTTGGCATTATGCATATTAAAACGACGAAGAACTTTATCAATATATCCCTTCTGACTTAGATATACTTTTGCAGACGGTCTATCTCTGGATATTTCCATGCCAAGTATTTTCTTTGCTGCACCCAAATCCTTCATCTCAAATTCATTACTCAATTGCTTCTTTAGTTCATCAATATCTGACATACTCTTTGTAGCAATAAGCATATCATCAACATAAAGGAGCAAATAAATAGTTGAACCATTGACAGTTTTCAAATAAACACAACTATCATAATTAGACCTTTTGAAACCTTGAGAGAGCATAAAGGTGTCAAATCTCTTGTACCACTGTCTAGGGGATTGCTTCAATCCATAAAGAGATTTCTTTAACTTGCAGACAAGCTTTTCTTTTCCAGAAATAACAAAACCTTCAGGTTGTTCCATATAAATATCCTCTTCTAATTCTCCATGTAAGAATGCAGTTTTAACATCCAATTGTTCAAGCTCAAGATCATGCATGGCAACAATACTGAGTAAAGTGCGAATAGAGTTATGCTTCACAACAGGAGAAAAGACTTCGTTATAGTCAATACCTGGAATCTGGCTATAACCTTTAGCAACTAACCTTGCTTTATATCTTGTCTCATAATTAGGAGAAACACCTTCTTTCCTCTTGAAAACCCACTTGCAACAAATAGGTTTCTTCTCTCTAGGTAATCTTACTAAATCCCAAGTGCCATTCTTTTCAAGTGATTCCATCTCATCATGCATAGCGGTCATCCACTTATTACTATCACCAGAAATAATAGCCTCGAAATATGAAGAAGGCTCAGAATTACCTTTAATTTCTTCTGCAACAGATAAAGCAAAAGAAACAATATTGCACTCTTCAATTAACCTGTCAGGTTTATTAATACCCCGTCTAACTCTGTCACGTGCAAGATTCCAACTGGGTGGAACAATAGGCTGATTTGGAGTGGGAGTGACATGATCACCATTAACAACGGGTTCATCATGTGCATCAACAATTTCATTACCAGATGTATCACCTGAATCAATAACATGCTCCACCTGAACAGTAGGCTGCTGAATAGTAGGCTGCTGTTCACTCTCAACGGGAACATTAGTAGATGAAACATCATGTAACATAGCAGATTCATTAAAGATAATATTTCTGCTAATAACAACCTTCTGGGTTTCAGGATTCCATAATTTAAAACCTTTAACACCAGACTTATAACCAAGAAAGATGCACTTAACAGCCCTAGGCTCCAACTTTCCATTATCAACATGAGCATAAGCAGTGCAACCAAAAACTCTCAACTGTGAATAATCAGCAGGTGAACCAGACCATACCTCAATTGGAGTTTTCTTATTAGGAGCAATAGATGGTGAACGGTTAATGAGATAACAAGTAGTGGAAGCGGCCTCAGCCCAAAAACGCCTATGCAAACCTGCATTGGACAACATGCAACGGGCTCTGGAAATAATGGCTCTGTTCATACGCTCAGCAACACCGTTTTGTTGAGGAGTATAAGGAACGGTGTAGTGTCTGACAATGCCTTCAGACTTGCAATAATTTTTAAATTGCTTAGAACAGAATTCCATACCATTATCAGTGTGAAGTATCTTTACCTTCCTTTCAGTTTGTCTCTCAATCATAATCTTCCACTACTTAAATGCTGAGAATGCTTCATATTTATGCTTCAAGAAATAAGGCCAAACTTTTCTAGAATAATCATCAATAATAGTCAGCATATAACTTGCACCACCTAATGACTTCTTGCGAGATGGTCCCCATAAATCAGAATGCACATAATCAAGAATACCTTCAGTTGTATGGGTCAAAGTATTGAACTTCACCCTCTTGTGCTTGCCGAAGATACAGTGCTCACAAAATTTCAATTTACCAGGTTCATATCCATCAAGAAGACCTCTCTTGTTTAACTCTGCTAAACCAAGTTCACTCATATGTCCAAGACGCATATGCCAAAGGTTAGCAGCATCGCAATCAGAATTCTTTGAAACAACTGGAGTAGCGTTACCTGAAACAGTAGAACCTCAAAGGTAATAAAGACCATTGGTCGAACTTAAGTCACCTTTCATCACAACAAGGGAGCCTTTGGTGACTTTCAAAACACTATCTCCACCTGAATACTTGTACCCCTTTGCATCAAGGGCACTCATAGAAATAAGATTTCTCTTCATCTTCGGAATATACCGAACATCTGTCAAAGTTCTGATTATGCCATCGAACATCTTGATTCGAATAGAACCTATGCCTTCAATCTTGCATGGTGAATTATCAAAACCCAAAACGGAACCAGCAGCAGTAGTGGAATCAAAAGTATTAAACCAATATCTATGTGGACACATATGAAAAGTGCATGCGGTGTCAAGTACCCACTCATCATTGGTCTCAGCACATCCAGCAATAACGACAAGAGCATCATCGGAACTATCATCACGAGCAACGTTAGCAGAATTGTCACCTTGTTTGTTACCTTTTCTCTTTTCCTTGTTCTGCAACTTGAAACACTCAGAGATGTCATGCCCGTTTCTCCTGCAATATCTGCAATACTGCTTGTCTCTGGATTGCGACCGGCCCCTGTAGCCGTTCTTACTTTTGCCTCTGTTTCCATTATTGGAGTTCTTCTCCTTTGTCCTGCCACGAACAGATAATCCCTCGGCTTGGGATGAACTTGAACCATCACGAGGCACCATTAATTTCATCTTCTCCTTAGAGTTCAAAGCTTGATAAACTTCATTAAGTGTGAGAGTATCAATACTGTATAATATGGTGTCTCTAAAATTGGTATAAGAACTTGGCAGTGAACAAAGTAACATTAAAGCAGTATCTTCCTCTTCATACTTAACCTCCATTGCAGCTAGATCAGATATGATCTCTTTAAATTCTGAAATATGATTCAAAACATTACCTCCCTCGGGTAACCTATGCAGGAATAATTTTTGCTTCAGATGCATCTTGCTGGTGAAATCTTTAGTCATGCAAATCCCTTCCAGCTTTAACCATAGAGCGGCGGCAGTTTTCTTGCTCAAAACTTCTTGCAAAATATTATTATGCAAATGGAGTTGAATTTGTGACAAAGCCTTACAATCAATTCTTTCCTCCTCATCAGTCCAGTTATGAATTCTATTCTTCCCAAAACTATCCAGCGCTTCATCATAGTCGGACTGTGCCAACAATGCTCGCATCTTGACTTGCCATAGGGTAAACCTTGTGTCACGGTCCAGCAGCGGAAGATCGTACTTCATGGAAGCCATGAGTAGATAAATTTGTGTACACAAAGTAGTACAAGGCAGTAGAAAAATTCTTGACAGAATTTAATATGCGAACAAAAGAACAGAGTAAATAGCACCTGATGGTCTCGCGTGAGCACGTAGCAATCGGGAGCAGAATCTGATCTTGGCTTCACGTGGAGCAAGTACTAGTTGGCTGATCTACTAGTACTAATACTCAAAGCAACAGAGTAGCGATCGATTGAAAAGTCGCGTAGCAGGCTAGCAACTCGGCGGATCGGCTCCTCTTCGGGACTTGAACCAAACGATTTGACAGCTCACGGGCAGGGTAGTGCTTGTACGTGCAACGGCAGCGGCGGCTCGGCGGATCGGACGACTGTAGCTGCGCGCAACAGCTTTTGGAGCAGAATCAATCTGCGATGTCCTGTCGGTCTCGGCTAGAAATCGATCGGACGGATCGACGGACGCGTGCGGCGACGCACGGACAGAACCCTAATCTCTCGTCTCAAATCTCGTATCTGAACCTCAGCTCTGTATACCACTTGTTAGATAATAACGAGAATAAACGAGACAAAGAGACACGGATTTTTATGTGGAAACCCTTGCGGGAGAAAACCACGGACGCGCGAAGGCGCAATCACTATGATGGAGGAGTATTACAAGCACGAGATGACAGACTGTCTGAGGTGCGACTACATGGGGTATATAAGAGGGCAATACATGAGAGTCCTTCGAGGACAAGTAAACGAGTTGTACTCGTACGCGTCGGTACCAACGCAAAGGCCCACACCGTATGTACTACGTCTAGTCCAATACGGTACTAGAATTTAGATCATAATTTAACAG
Organism: Triticum aestivum; assembly: GCF_018294505.1. Lineage (NCBI taxonomy): Eukaryota > Viridiplantae > Streptophyta > Magnoliopsida > Poales > Poaceae > Triticum > Triticum aestivum. The sequence goes on from NC_057813.1 coordinate 655,596,532, forward strand.
CTGCGACAGGTGCCCGTCGTCGGAAGCGTCATGGCGGATGCGCGAGAGAGTGCATCGTCTTAGAACATGCACTCGCTCCGCGCAAGCGGCCGATCGTCCGTAGCAACCTCGGGGCTTCCCAGGCCGTCGGTATCGCGCCGTCCTGCTTCGTCGTTGTGGAGAGCTGCCCCTCACACACGCTATACGTCGTTGAGTTCTCCCGTCGTGCGTCCTAAATCCGGCCACAGCCGTGTGCCAGAGCACCTCTCCCGCGGCTCTGACTCAACCACGATGTTGCGCGGGCGCGTTGCCAACGGCCGAGCTCTTGCACACGCTCTACGTCGTTGAGTTCCTCCGTCGTGCGCCCTGAACCCGTGTGCCGGAGCACCTCTCCCGCGGCTCCTACTCAACCACGATGTTGGGCGGGCGCGTCGGTGTTGCCGCCTCAAACCTGTCCGGCAGCCGTGTTAGTTCATTCACGCCAACCAGGCTCGACTAGACTACCCCGAGGAATGACACCCTACTGCTGGCGATGCCCCACGCCATCTTCACCTAGTCCCGGGCCGACATGCAAGCCAGGTTACTGAGAGCATCTCCAACAGCTGCGCTAAACTAGCGCCGCGCCGCAAATAAGTCCGTTTTAGCGCGCGTGCAATGCGGCGGGTCGCTCCAGCGGGCGCGCAAAAACGGCGCGCGCGCTATAACGAGTTGGACGCGCTGTCGGGAACACTGTCCCGCGCGGTGTATTTCGGGCGCCCGCTACAGCGCGCGACACACTCGAGCGCTCGCGCCCGCACTTCCTCTCCCACTTCCACCCCCATCCGGCCGCGCCGGCCGCGCCGCCGCTGCCGCCCGCGCCCCCCGGCGCCTTTCAGGCGCTTCCCCGGCCTATCCCCGCGCCGCCGCGCTTCCGCCCCATCCCCTCCTAGTCTCGCTAGATTTTGGGATTTTGCAAGCCCAATTTGCTATTGTGAGAGGACCGGCTAGATTTTGGGATCAAAAAATGCTTTGTTACATCATGCACGCTTGTGTGATCATGCACACCATGATCATCAAGAATGAGCGTGGCCAAGATTTAGACTACTCACAGTATGAGCTCTTGGGACATCCCGTGCGAGTGCGGCGTAGGGCTGAAAGGGTAGCCCATTTTATTGCCTCCTATCATGCCATTCGGCGTCCCGCAACGCACAATGAATTTTAGAATGATCTGATTGAAGAGTGGTGGGCATGGCATGAACGACAAAGAGCATGATGATTTCTGCATGATGAACTATTTGTTGTGTTTATTGCATTAGTTGTTGTACTGAACGATAAACTATTTGTTTGAGTTGTAATGATAACGAAATTGAACTATTTATTGTTGATTTATTTTATTTGTTTGATCATTTTTGCTCCTCTTCTTTAAAATGTATATGTGGTTTGTGCGGCGCGCACGATGTATTTTTGCGCTCTGCTGGAGCGGCGGGCGCGCGCTGCATTATAGCGCGGCTGTTGGAGCCAGCGCTGGTGGCCGCGCTAAACCAGCCGAAGCGCGTGCGGCAAACAGGTTTTTTGCGCGCGGCACTTAGCGCGGCTGTTGGAGATGCTCTGAAGCTCACGTAAAGCACCGAGGCAGCAGGGCGTGCGTCCAACCACTTCAGGAAGCTCAGGTCCTGCCGTAGCAGGCTGCTCTCGGCGGCGGCCGCCGGGAAGAACTGATGGAGCGGGCCGATGTGGAACACCCGTGTGGTGAGGTCCTTCCGGGGCTTCACAAGCGGCCGCCGCTCCAGCGCGTCAACCATGTTGTGGACGATGCCGGTAGACTCTTTCACGGCTGCGACGACGCGCTCCAGCAGCTTGCACGTCACGTCGTGGCGCCTATCGAGCTGCATCAGGTGGCGCACCCGGTACGGCGGCAGCTCGCTCATGTCCCTTTCAAGATCCTACTATGTAAAACAAACCGGTGGTGCTTGAACTTGCCATGGATGTTCATTTTAGTGCCTGAACTTGAAAAATACGTTGAACTGGTTCTAAAACTTGGCTAGCGCGTGCAAATACGGCGCTAAACACCTATGTAGACGTATAATGTGTTGACATGACACCGTATTTGACGGATGTGGCATGGGGTCCATGTGTAATGATGAAATATGATTATTTGAGTGCTATATGTACATATGACTAGTGGGTCCCACCTGTCAGTCTAAGAAAAAATGGAAACTAAAATTATGCTCATTTGGAATCGAACCTGCGACCTTGCTCTTTGATTATTCACACGTCGAATAGCTTTTGGTGCTTAAATAGGTAGCATTCTGTGCCTATCTAGTACAGGTTAACTTTAAAAAAAATGTTAAAAATCTGTAAATTATAATTCATAAAATAGAAGTACATCCAAATAATTGTGTGTTGTTAATAATTACCTCCTGATATACAAATATTTGTGTGTCATTAATAATTACCTTATGGTATACAAATATTCATGTGCACGTATTAAAAAAAAAACAGGCCCCATATCATGCCGTGGGTTATAAATATTTTTGGTGCATAAATAATAACCTCAATGTACACAAATAGTTACGTGGACACAGAATAAATATATAGTGGCATGTAATAAAATAAGTTACTAAAAAATCCTATAATTTTTTGAAATATTCACTTATTATTAAGAAAATAGTAGTTTAAATATAAGCCATGAGTGCTTAAAAATATTTAGTAAGTACAAACTTTTAAAATATACAATCATAGATTATATTTACGAATGCTTGTTAAATACATTTTTAAATGTTTAGTGATACAAACCATACACGAGGTAATTATTAATAACACACAAATATTTGAATGCAAAGTTTATTATTATGAATATCATTTACAGACTCAATTTTCTTTTTGTTCTGACATACGGACCACTAGTCATAGAGACATATATATTATTAAAGTAATCTTGCTTCGCCACTACACGTGGCCCCATGCCATGTAAGCAAATACAGGACCACATCAGCACACTATACGTCTAATATGAGATTAGCACCGTATTTACACGAGTCAGCCAAATTTTGGAATCAGTTCGGTATATTTTTCAACTTTAGGCACTAAAATGAACATTCATGGCAAGTTCAGACACCACATGTGTATTTACCTCTAAAACAAACCGTGCGAGACGGTGGCCTTCACTTCACGGCAGCTCGCCGCATAAGGCGTTCCAACCCGAGGCAGCCCCGACGTCGCATCATCCCAAAGCGAGGCGGCTGCAGAGTGGTGCACATGGCGGCGCTCCGCCCCTCGCCGACCGCGTCTTCGTCTGGTTCGTCTGCAACCACGCTCTGGCCGATGGCGCTGCCCTCTAGGATTTCCTCAACGCCGGGGCCGAGATTGCGTATGCCAGGCCATGTTCGAGCGATGGTCACCCAGCGGCGGAGTGGAGGTCCCGGTCGTGATGCCGTGCGCAGGTCGACCAGGATTCTTCGAGCGGCTGGAGCCGCGCCTCCGTTGCGCGCTCATGGTGCACTTCCAGCGGTGTCTCTGGCGGCACTCAGTTAGCGGGCTCCGTATGAGGTTATTTCGTCCTGTTCTCACATGGCTACGTGGGCAAATCCAGTATGGGTTCATTGATCTACTGCTTTGGTTGGCTTGCACAAAACTTAAAAGAAAGATTTCTAGCATGTGTTTGCTGGTTCTTTGTGAAGATAAGCTTGGTTCCTTTTTTCAACCTTTTGTATCATTTTGATTACATATTGGGAGGATTGTACATAGAGAGTTTGATTTTTTGGCGAACCTTTTGTATCATTTTGCTTATATATATTGGGGGAATTGTATATAGAGAGGAAGTGGCCACGTCCAAGATCTTCCAATCTACAAGCAGAGGATTGATGTGTGGAAGCAAGGGGTGCAGGGAAACAACATCTTAATCCTCCAAGATTCGCTAATTTCCAGCAAAACATGAATGAGTTGATTTTGTTTGACTTTCCACGTACATGTGTGTTTCCTGTATTCTTGGTATACCGTGGTAGGGAAGTATTAAAATTTCAGGTTTTTCGTGTACTGTCATGTTTATGCATGAGCCCATGCAAAAAAAAAAAAATTATGCATGAGCAGCTTCATTGTACATTACTTGAACTGGCTAATCTACTGTTCCATGTGAGTCTTTCTGTAATATGTTCCTCTGCATGTACTGCAGTTCAGATTATTGTATACATTGTTCTTCCATAGTAGTGCTTTATGCGAGAAGTGCCAAAATGGCATGCACAACATTTACCATTGGATAAGGCTGAATTAGTTGTTAAAATTTTCATTCTTTATAGCGGAATTATCTTCTGAATGGTGTTCCTCCCACGGAAGTGCTTCCGGCCAGAAGCACCGAAATAAGTATGTATGATACTTACCACTGAATGAGGTCAAAATAGTTGTTATATTTTTCATTCTTTTTGATTTGAAGTTGAGGTATGTGAATCACATCACTCTGTTGATATCGTGCTTAAACTCCTTGAATAGTTTCGTGAAAACATGAATTCTTCGTGTAAATATTTAAGTGTTATCAGGCACATTGACTATTGACAGTTCTCTTCATGAATTATTTTATTACTCTATTGCTTGGACAAGAGTCTACATAGTTGCGACTGATCGACGGGCGCGGCGTGTCGCCGCGCGGGCTAAGCTAGTATTTCTCTATGAAAGGAGTACTAGTACAAATTAAATTTTTTTTCGAGAGTACGCCTAGGCGTACCATAGCTTTATAGAAGGCAGAATTAGAGTTACAAGAAACTACACTTGTCGCGAACAACAAGCATAGTACAAACACCACACCCAAGCCAATCCAAAGACGGCCAACACCGCAAAGCAAGCTACAAAGCAAAGAGCCTATCCTCATTGACACATAACACCGCGTCTCGACCGAAACCGGATATCTCCGAAGAACACCAACTTCCGCAACACTTCACTTGTCGACGCACCATCCACTCTTATCGCCTAGGAGAAGTGGCAAGTGGGTAGCAGGACTCGATCCGGTTCGAGGAAGATGCTGTCTTGGGACACACCGGCGACGGGCATACATAGCGCCGCCAAGGATCAAGGAGGACAACGGCGAACACCGGAGGAGAGCGACGAGGAGCCGGCCATGTCTCCAAACACAATGCTCTCAGCAGAGGAACGACGTCGAGGACGCCGCCATTGTGCCGATCCAACCGAATCAAGGCTTTCGCCCCGGAGACCACCACCACTCCAAGCAAGCGAGGGACATGCCGAACACGCTTCGACGACGCCTCCAAGGAGGGGAATGACATCCACGGATGCCATCGCCGCCGGCCGACGGAAGTCGTGCAAGATTTTCATCCGCGCGTCGCACCTCACCACACCACCTAGAGTTTGGCAACACCGTCCCAGAAGCTTCACACCGCCGCCACCGCAACACTTCACCAAACGTAGCTGCCAAGCCGAGAGCAGACGACCGGAAACACGGGAAGGAGCACACCGGCCACCCCATCAACACCTCGCCGACAAGGAACTGCAGCCATCCACACCTCCGACGAGGCCCACAACGCCAACAACAGCCATCGCCCACTCCAAGGGATAGCCTTGCGACGGCTGGACCCGCATCTCCACAAAACCAAGCTGCACCACCGGGAGAGCACCGCCGCTCATCACACCGCACAGAGGAAGTCGGCCGCTCGCTGCTCGCCAAGACTCCATCTTGGCCGAGCCTCACAGCGCCGTCTTCACCACCTGGCCGCGGATTCGCCGTGCTGCTACCAGACGGCGTTGCAGCCACCCAACCGCGCCAACACCTTGCTGCAGACACCCGTCAGACCCGCCGCACCGCAGGGCCTCCTGCCGAGCTCCAACCGTCGCTCCCCACCTCCGGCCAGCGCAGATCTGGCCGGCCAACCCCGCCACGAACAGAGCGCCGGGCTGCCGCCAGCCCGCGCGCGCCACCGCGGCGTGCCGACCCCGGCCAGCAGCAGCGCCGCCGCACACCGCCATCTGCTAGCGCGCCCCGCCCGACGCGCCAGCCGCTGAGCACCGCCGTCGACTGGAGAAGAAGCCCCCCGCGGCCCCGCTCCAGGGGAGGCAAGGGAAGTGCCCGCCGCCGCCGGCACCGCGCGGGCTTTGCCCGGCGGCGTCCGCCGGCGGCGGCGGCGGGAGGGGAGGTGGATGGGGGCGGGGGCGGCTGCTAGGGTTCGGGCGCCCGGGTCGCCCGCGGGGGGGCGACACGGGGCCGGGCGGATTTCACTCCAGAAAGTTACAGTACAAGTTAATTTGACAGCTATGTCTTTGGATGTGCTTAGTCCCGGCCTTGCGGCGAGTCAAAAGGCAACCATGCATGCATGAGTGGGTGGTGCCTTGTTCGCCCTCGGCCACAAGATCGGCCAGGTAGCTAGAGCTGGTTTGCTCACGTACTCGTGCTCAGTGCGCCTTTCTTTTTGGCACAATGCAGTGCCATTTTCTTTTCCTTTTTTGAAGCTATGCAGTGCCATTCTTAGGGCATGAGCAATGGAAGCATCAGTCATCTTCTTCACCTAGATAAAGTATGTTGAGCAGTAGTACTATAAAATAAAATCCCAATGCAACAGCTGCTTCACCAGGGTCCACTTTCTCTCTCTCTTCGTAATCTTCTTCAAGCATGAACCGAGAGCATGCCTACTCTCTACCAGTGTATGCTCATCTTTCTCTTCTTTTCTACCCTTCTCTCACCTTTTTGCTCCTTTGGTCAGGGAGGAGCCGGCCTCCTCTGCAAGCATTCATTTTGATCTGCAGGCAGCACGTTGAGCAGTTTAGGACCACCCGAGCCTATGTGGATAGCTGGGGCAGCTGTCCACGGTGGCGCGTTGGCCTTGCCCTTAGGTGGAGCCGCGCGCGCAGAAGATATCGCTGAACCCTTTTCTGCCTATCTTTCGAGATTCCCCTTGATCAAATGAACTTTTTTTAACATAGTACAGATGCAAGCGTTCATATACATGCGCATACATTCACCCTTATGAACGCATACATGCATACCCTACCCCTATGAACACCTCCGAAAGATTGAGCCGGCATATCATCTTAAATGCGAGTACCTGATAGGTTAAGGATACCACAGTCTCTCTAACCATTCAACCACAGATTGATTCGCCAATCAAATGCAATTAAATGGATGTATGCAGAATCTTCCAACAAGCAGGTCGTCAACCAGCGAATAAATGGTTTAAGACATAAGGGGTTATCATGTACTCCTAGCGCCTGAACTGTATGTCGTACTAGTATACTGATGACCATATGAGTGGGTGGTCGATCTGGTGTCAGGTGCCCATCGGTCGGTCGGTCGGTCGGCCTCAGGTAGTCACGCCCAAGAGTTAATTGCACGGAAATATCATAATTGGAACATTACATGCAGATTGATACTATTTTTGCTAATTTTTGCATGGAGTTAGTTGCAATACCACAACTGGGGCATTACGTGCAAATTGGAACCACTTTTGCTAATTTTATATGTCAGTACCAAGTCTAAGGCTGGAGTTACAAAAAGGTCTAAACCGCGTATAAACGTGTATTGACGGTGTATCTGACCGGTGGGGCCCGCTCGTCAGGTGCTGACGTGGCATGTTTTTCGCAGAAAACCACCTTGCTTTGTATGTAATCACATAAATGACCAATTTTTTTGGGGGGGGGGGGGGGGAAGGCTCCTTTTTTCGTTCGTAATTTCCACCACCGAATCAGACTGGTTTGCAAATTTCCGTCTACTTAAAGAAATAAATAATAGAAAAGAAAAATTAAGCACTGCTGCGAATCGATCCTGTGACCTGACGTTATCAAGCTCGCGGTTTACTACAGGCGTCAACTGCTTTATACAATGCGATAATGCTGGGCCGGCCCACCGAGGCCTGCATTTTTTTTGTTTCGCACTTAACTGGCGCACGTGTTGGGCTCGTTCGTTGCCCCGGTCACTATTCGTTTCATTTCTCTTATGCTTTTAGAATGCGCGGTGAACTTTTTGTAATTTATGGTGAACATTTTCTTAATACATGATGAGTTTCAAGAATATTATGATTACACAATGTTTTAATTTATAGTGAATATTATGGTGAATATTTTCTTAATACATGGTGAAATTTTTGCATTTCAAAAAATGTTCAGCATGTATTAAAAACTTTATTGTGTAAAAATCATTCTTGCATTTCCAGAAACACATCGATTTTTTCTTATAAAAGTTGAACAGTTTTAATGCATTTCTAAAATTTATTAAGATTACACAATTATTTTTAATACAGGTTGTCAACTTTTTCTTTACAAAGGATTAACATTTTCTCCATTATAATAAACGTTGAACATATTTTAAATGCAAATCGGATATTTTTGTAATATATCTTGAACTTTTTCTTAAGATATGATGAACATTTTACATAATGTGTGGTGAACTTTTTGAAATTTATGGTGAACATTTTCTTGATACACGATGAGTTTCAAGAACTTTTTGCCCCGGTTTCTTAATCATTCTTGCAATCAATGCATTAAAAGTTTAACATATAATTTTAAATGCATTAAATTTTAGAAACATGGCGCAGAACATGTATTAAAAATAATTGTGTAATCATAATAAATTTTAGAAATGCATTAAAACTTTTCAAATTTTATTAAAATAATCAAGTGTTTCTGGAAATGCAAGATTGATTTTACAAAATAAATTTTAATACATGCTGAACATTTTGTGAAATACAAAATTTTCACCATGTATTAAGAAAATATTCACCATAATAATCTTGAAACTCACTGTGTATTAATAAAATGTCACCATAAATTACAAAAAAATACCGTGAATTATGTAAAATGTTCCTTATCATAAGAAAATTGAACAACCTATAGTACAAAAATGTTCAATTTGCATTTCAAATATGTTCAACGGATATTACCAAAGTTTTTTATATTAAGAAAATGTTCACCGTTTGTAAAGAAAAGTCCATCGTGCATTGAAAAATGTTCACTATAAGCAGAAAAGGTGCTCAACGTATATTAAAAATATGTTCATGTGTATTTGAAAGCATAAGAGAATTCTTTTTTGAACACAATATAGACACAGGCGCTCATATACATGCGCATACACTCATCCCTATGAACGCACACACACACCCTACCCTTATGAGCACCTCTGAAAGACTGAGCCGGCATATTATCTTGAAATTTACGAAGTCACCATAGGCACCTCGTCATCGATGGAACGTCTCCTCTCACTGAATGCGCATCGCCGGAAATTCTGAAATAAACCCAGGAATAAATGCGAACACCAGGATTTGAACCCTAGAAACCGGGGCAATGAACGAGCCCAGCACGCGCACCAGTTAAGTGTGAAACGAAAAAAATTACAGGCCACGATGGGCCGGCCCAGCGATTCAGGCATAGTATAAGAAAAGGAATGCCTGTATCCAAACGCAAGGTTTGCTGTGGCATGGTGGTTAGCGTGTGGCGCCTATGGACTGCAGGTCGCGGGACCGATTCCCATAGCTTCTGGTTTTCCTTTCTTTTATTTATTTGTTCAAGTGGCGGAAAATTTCAAACCAGTATAGATTCGGTGGTGGAAATTGCGAACAAAAAAGAAAGCCTCTCATGGAGCCTTTTTCCCGCAAAAAAATGTTGGAAATATGCCCTAGAGGCAATAATAAAATGATTATTATTATATTTCCTTGTTCATGATAATTGTCTATTGTTCATGCTATAATTGTACTAACTGGAAACCGTAATACATGTGTGAATACATAGACCACAACATGTCCCTAGTGAGCCTCTAGTTGACTAGCTCGTTGATCAATAGATAGTTATAGTTTCCTGACCATGGACATAGGATGTCATTGATAAAAGGGATTACATCATTAAGAGAATGATGTGATGGACAAGACCCAATCCTAAGCATAGCACAAGATCGTATAGTACGTTTGCTAAGAGCTTTTCTAATGTCAAGTATCATTTCCTTAGACCATGAGATTGTGCAACTCCTGGCTACCGTAGGAATGCTTTGGGTGTACCAAACATCACAACATAACTGGGTGGCTATAAAGGTGCACTACGGGTATCTCCAAAAGTGTCTGTTGGGTTGGCACGAATCGAGACTGGAATTTGTCACTTTGTGTGACGGAGAGGTATCTCTGGGCCCACTCGGTAATGCATCATCATAATGAGCTCAATGTGACTAAGTAGTTAGTCACGGGATCATGCAGTACGGAACGAGTAAGTGACTTGCCGGTAACGAGATTGAACGAGCTATTGGGATACCGACAATCGAATCTCGGGCAAGTAATGTACCGATTGACAAAGGGAATTGTATATGGGATTGCTTTAATCCTTGACATCGTGGTTCATCCGATGAGATCATCGTGGAACATGTGGGAGCCAACATGGGTATCCAGATCCCGCTGTTGGTTATTGGCCAGAGAGCTGTCTCGGTCATGTTTGCATGATTTCCGAACCCGTAGGGTCTACACACTAAAGGTTCGGTGACGCTAGAGTTGTTATGGGAATTAGTGTGCAGTTATTGAATGTTGTTTGGAGTCCCGGATGAGATCCCGGACGTCACGAGGAGTTCCAGAATGGTCCGGAGGTAAAGATTTTGGCCACCGGAAAATGTTCGAATTTTTCGGTATTGTACCGGGAAGGTTCTAGAAGGTTCCGAAGTGGGGCCCACCTGCATGGGGGGACCCACTTGAATGTGGGTAGTGGGGGTAAGGCCCCACACCCCTGGTCAAGGCGCACCAAGATCCCCCCTTAGAAGGAATAAGATCATATCCCGAAAGGATAAGATCAAGATACCTAAAAAGGGGGGATAACAATCGCTGGGGAAGGAAATGATGGGATTTCTTTCCTCCCACCTTTTCCAACACCTCAATGGACTTGGAGGGCAAGAAACCAGTCCCCTCCACCCCTATATATAGTGGGGAGGCGCATGGGAGCTTCACCCCTTGTCCCTGGCGCAGCTCTCCCCCTCTCCAACTCCACCTCCTCCTTAGTAGTGCTTGGTGAAGCCCTGCCGGAGAACTGCAAACTCCACCACCATGCCGTCGTGCTGCCAGAGCTCTCCCTCAACTTCTCCTCTCCCCTTGCTGGATCAAGAAGGAGGAGACGTCCCCGGGCTGTACATGTGTTGAACGCGGAGGCGCCGTCCATTCGGCGTTAGATCGGATCTTCCGCGATTTGAATCGCCGCGAGTACGACCCCTTCATCCGCGTTCTTGTAACGCTTATGCATCGCGATCTTCAAGGGTATGAAGATGCTCATCCCCTCGCTCTCTTGTTTCTAGAATCTCCATAGATTGATCTTGGTGATGCGTAGAAAACTTTGAATTATTGCTACGTTCCCCAACAGTAGCATCATGAGCTAGGTCTATGCGTAGTTTCTATGCACGAGTAGAACACAATGTTGGGGAACGTAGTAATTTCAAAAAATTTCCTACGTACACGCAAGATCATGGTGATGGCATAGCAACGAGAGAGGAAAGTGTTGTCCACGTACCCTCGTAGACCGTAAGCGGAAGCGTTATGACAACGCGGTTGATGTAGTCGTACGTCTTCACGATCCGACCGATCCAAGTACCGAACGTACGGCACCTCCGAGTTCAGCACACGTTCAGCTCGATGACGTCCCCCGGGCTTCAATCCAGTGAAGTGTCGGGGATGAGTTCCGTCAGCACGACGGCATGGTGACGACGATGATGTTCTACCGGCGCAGGGCTTCGCCTAAACTCCGCGACGATATGACCGAGGTGGAATATGGTGGAGGGGGGCACCGCACACGGCTAAGGAACGATCTGTAGATCAACTTGTGTGTCTATGGGGTGCCCCCCTCCCCCGTATATAAAGGGGGAGAGGAGGAGGGGGCCGGCCTAAGGGGAGGCGCGCCCTAGGACGGGGAAACCTACTCCAAGTAGGTTTGCCCCCTCCCTTTCCTATTCCAAGAAGGAGGGGGAAGGAAGGAGTGGGAGAGGGGGAAGGCAAGCCCCCCCCCCTTCCTTGTCCTATTCGGACTCAAGGGGAGGGGGCGCGCCTCTTTCCCTGGCCGGTCCCTCTCTCTCTCCACTAGGGCCCATCAAGGCCCATTACTTCCCGGGGGGGGGGGGTTCCGGTAACCCTCCGGTACTCCGGTTTCTCTCCGAAAACACCCGGAACACTTTCGGTGTCCGAATATAGTCATCCAATATATCAATCTTTATGTCTCGACCATTTCGAGACTCCTCGTCATGTCCGTGATCACATTCGGGACTCCGAACAACCTTCGGTACATCAAAACTTATAAACTCATAATAAAACTGTCATCGTAACGTTAAGCGTGCGGACCCTACGGGTTCGAGAATCATGTAGACATGACCTAGAACTATTCTCGGTCAATAACCAATAGCGGAACCTGGATGTTCATATTGGTTCCCACATATTCTACGAAGATCTTTATCGGTCAAACCGCATAACAACATACGTTGTTCCCTTTTGTCATCGGTATGTTACTTGCCCGAGATTCGATCGTCGGTATCCAATACCTAGTTCAATCTCGTTACCAGCAAGTCTCTTTACTCGTTCCGTAATACATCATCTCATAACTAAACCATTAGTTACAATGCAAGGCTTAGGTGATGAGTATTACCGAGAGGGCCCAGAGATACCTCTCCGACAATCGGAGTGACAAAACCTAATCTCGAATTATGCCAACTCAACATGTACCTTTGGAGACACCTGTAGAGCACCTTTATAATCACCCAATTACGTTGTGATGTTTGGTAGCACACAAAGTGTTCCTCCGGTAAACGGGAGTTGCACAATCTCATAGTTGCGGGAACTTTGTATAAGTCATGAAGAAAGCAATAGCAACATACTAAACGATCAAGTGCTAAGCTAACGGAATGGGTCAAGTCAATCACATCATTCTCCTAATGATGTGATCCCATTAATCAAATGACAACACATGCCTATGGTTAGGAAACATAACCATCTTTGATCAATGAGCTAGTTCAAGTAGAGGCATACTAGTGACATTATGTTTGTCTATGTATTCACACATGTATCATGTTTCCGGTTAATACAATTCTTGCATGAATAATAAACATTTATCATGATATGAGGAAATAAATAATAACTTTATTATTGCCTCTAGGGCATATTTCCTTCAGTCTCCCACTTGCACTAGAGTCAATAATCTAGATTACATAGTAATGATTCTAACACCCATGGAGTCTTGGTGCTGATCATGTTTTGCTTGTGAGAGAGGCTTAGTCAACGGGTCTGCAACATTCAGATCCGTATGTATCTTGCAACTCTCTATGTCTCCCACTTGGACTTGGTCCCGAATGGAATTGAAGCGTCTCTTGATGTGCTTGGTCCTCTTGTGAAATCTGGATTCCTTTGCCAAGGCAATTGCACCAGTATTGTCACAGAAGATCTTCATTTGTCCCGATGCACTAGGTATAACACCTAGATCGGAAATGAACTCCTTCATCCAGACTCCTTCATTTCCTGCTTCCGAAGCAGCTATGTACTCCGCTTCACATGTAGATCCCGCCACGACGCTTTGTTTAGAACTGCACCAACTTACAGCTCCACCATTTAATAAAAATACGTATCCGGTTTGCGATTTAGAATCGTCCGGATCAGTTTCAAAGCTTGCATCGACGTAACCATTTACAACTAGCTCTTTGTCACCTCCATATATGAGAAACATATCCTTAGTCCTTTTCAGGTATTTCAGGATGTTCTTGACCGCTGTCCAGTGACCCACTCCTGGATTACTTTGGTACCTCCCTGCCAAACTAATAGCAAGGCACACATCAGGTCTGGTACACAGCATTGCATACATGATAGAGCCTATGGCTGAAGCATAGGGAACTCCTTTCATTTTCTCTCTATCTTCTGTAGTGGTCGGGCATTGAGTCTGACTCAACTTTATACCTTGTAATACAGGCAAGAACCCTTTCTTTGCCTGTTCCATATTGAACCTTTTCAATACTTTATCAAGGTACGTGCTTTGTGAAAGTCCAATCAAGCGTCTTGATCTATCTCTGTAGATCTTAATGCCCAATATGTAAGCAGCTTCACCGAGGTCTTTCATTGAAAAACTTTTATTCAAGTATCCTTTTATGCTATCCAGAAATTCTATATCATTTCCAATCAACAATATGTCATCCACATATAATATTAGAAATGCTACAGAGCTCCCACTCACTTTCTTGTAAATACAGGCTTCTCCAAAAGTCTGTATAAAACCATATGCTTTGATCACACTATCAAAGCGTTTATTCCAACTCCGAGAGGCTTGCACCAGACCATAGATTGATCGTTGGAGCTTGCACACTTTGTTAGCTCCCTTAGGATCTACAAAACCCTCCGGTTGCATCATATACAACTCTTCTTCCAGAAATCCATTCAAGAATGCAGTTTTGACATCCATTTGCCAAATTTCATAATCATGAAATGCAGCAATAGCTAACATGATTCGAACAGACTTAAGCATCGCTACGGGTGAGAAAGTCTCATCGTAGTCAACCCCTTGAACTTGTTGAAAACCTTTCGCAACAAGTCGAGCTTTATAGACAGTTACATTACCATCAGCGTCAGTCTTCTTCTTAAAGATCCATTTATTCTCAATGGCTTGCCGATCATTGGGCAAGTCAACCAAAGTCCATACTTTGTTTTCATACATGGACCCCATCTCAGATTTCATGGCCTCTAACCATTCTGCGGAATCTGGGCTCATCATCGCTTCCTCATAGTTCGTAGGTTCATCATGGTCAAGTAACATGACTTCCAGAATAGGATTACCGTACCACTCTGGTGCGGATCTTACTCTGGTAGACCTACGATGTTCAGTAGAAACTTGATCTGAAGTTTCATGATCAATATCATTAGCTTCCTCACTAGTTGGTGTAGTTGTCATAGGAACCGGTTCTTGTGATGAACTACTTTCCAACAAGGGAGTAGATACAGTTATCTCATTAAGTTCTACTTTCCTCCCACTCACTTCTTTCGAGAGAAACTCCTTCTCTAGAAAGGATCCGATTTTAGCAACGAAAATCTTGCCCTCAGATCTGTGATAGAAGGTGTACCCAATAGTCTCTTTTGGGTATCCTATGAAGACACATTTCTCCGATTTGAGTTCGAGCTTATCTGGTTGAAGTTTCTTCACATAAGCATCGCAGCCCCAAACTTTAAGAAACGACAACTTTGGTTTCTTGCCAAACCACAGTTCATAAGGCGTCGTCTCAACGGATTTTGATGGTGCCCTATTTAACGTGAATGCTGCCGTCTCTAAAGCATAACCCCAAAACGATAGCGGTAAATCAGTAAGAGACATCATAGATCGCACCATATCTAGTAAAGTACGATTACGACGTTCGGACACACCATTTCGTTGTGGTGTTCCGGGTGGCGTGAGTTGCGAAACTATTCCGCATTGTTTCAAGTGTAGACCAAACTCCTAACTCAAATATTCTCCTCCACGATCAGATGTAGAAACTTTATTTTCTTGTTACGATGATTTTCCACTTCACTCTGAAATTCTTTGAACTTTTCAAATGTTTCAGACTTGTGTTTCATTAAGTAGATATACCCATATTTGCTCAAATCATCTGTGAAGGTGAGAAAATAACGATACCCACCGCGAGCCTCAATATTCATTGGACCACAAACATCAGTATGTATGATCTCCAACAAATTAGTTGCTCGCTCCATAGTTCCGGAGAACGGCATTTTAGTCATCTTGCCCATGAGGCACGTTTGCAAGTACCAAGTGATTCATAATCAAGTGATTCCAAAAGCCCATCAGTATGGAGTTTCTTCATGCACTTTACACCGATATGACCTAAACGACAGTGCCACAAATAAGTTGCACCATCGTTATCAACTCTGTATCTTTTGGTTTCAACACTATGAATATGTGTATCACTACTATCGAGATTCAATAAAAATAGACCACTCTTCAAGGGTGCATGACCATAAAAGATATTACTCATATAAATAGAACAACCATTATTCTCTGATTTAAATGAATAACCGTCTCGCATCAAACAAGATCCAGATATAATGGTCATGCTCAACGCTGGCACCAAATAACAATTATTTAGGTCTAAAACTAATCCCGATGGTAGATGTAGAGGTAGCGTGCCGACCGCGATCGCATCGACTTTGGAACCATTTCCCACGCGCATCGTCACCTTGTCCTTAGCCAATCTTCACTTAATCTGTAGTCCCTGTTTCGAGTTGCAAATATTAGCAACAGAACCAGTATCAAATACCCAGGTGCTACTGCGAGAATTAGTAAGGTACACATCAATAACATGTATATCACATATACCTTTGTTCACTTTGCCATCCTTCTTATCCGCCAAATACTTGGGGCAGTTCCGCTTCCAGTGTCCAGTCTACTTGCAGTAGAAGCACTCAGTTTCAGGCTTAGGTCCAGACTTGGGTTTCTTCTCTTGAGCAGAAACTTGCTTGCCGTTCTTTTTGAAGTTCCCTTTCTTCTTCCCTTTGCCCTTTTTCTTGAAACTGGTGGTCTTGTTAACCATCAACACTTGATGCTCCTTCTTGATTTCTACCTCCGCAGCCTTTAGCATTGCGAAGAGCTCGGGAATAGTCTTGTTCATCCCTTGCATATTGTAGTTCATCACGAAGCTCTTGTAGCTTGGTGGCAGTGATTGGAGAATTCTGTCGATGACACTATCATCAGGAAGATTAACTCCCAGTTGAATCAAGTGATTATTATACCCAGACATTTTGAGTATGTGTTCACTGACAGAACTATTCTCCTCCATCTTGCAGCTATAGAACTTATTAGAGACTTCATATCTCTCAATCCGGGCATTTGCTTGAAATATTAACTTCAACTCCTGAAACATCTCATATGCTCCATGACGTTCAAAACGTCGTTGAAGACCCGGTTCTAAGCCGTAAAGCATGGCACACTGAACTATCGAGTAGTCATCAGCTTTGCTCTGCCAGACGTTCTTAACGTCGTCAGTTGCATCAGCAGCAGGCCTGGCACCCAGCGGTGCTTCCAGGACAATTCTTCTGTGCAGCAATGAGGATAATCCTCAGGTTACGGACCCAGTCCGTGTAATTGCTACCATCATCTTTCAACTTTGCTTTCTCAAGGAACGCATTAAAATTCAACGGAACAACAGCACGAGCCATCTATCTACAAACAAACATAGACAAGCAAAATACTATCAGGTACTAAGTTCATGATAAATTTAAGTTCAGTTAATCATATTACTTAAGAACTCCCACTTAAACAGACATCTCTCTAGTCATCTAAGTGATCACGTGATCCAAATCAACTAAACCATGTCCGATCATCACGTGAGATGGAGTAGTTTCAATGGTGAACATCACTATGTTGATCATATCTACTATATGATTCACGTTCGACCTTTCGGTCTCCGTGTTCCGAGGCCATATCTGTATATGCTAGGCTCGTCAAGTATGACCTGAGTATTCCGCATGTGCAACTGTTTTGCACCCGTTGTATTTGAACGTAGAGCCTATCACACCCGGTCATCACGTGGTGTCTCAGCACGAAGAACTTTCGCAACGGTGCATACTCAGGGAGAACACTTCTTGATTATTAAGTGAGAGATCATCTTAAAATGCTACCGTCAATCAAAGCAAGATAAGATGCATAAAGGATAAAAATCACATGCAATCAATATAAGTGATATGATATGGCCATCATCATCTTGTGCTTGTGATCTCCATCTCCGAAGCACCGTCGTGATCACCATCGTCACCGGCGCGACACCTTGATCTCCATCGTAGCATCATTGTCGTTACGCCGTCTATTGCTTCTACGACTATCGCTACCGCTTAGTGATAAAGTAAAGCAATTACAGGGCGTTTGCATTTCATACAATAAAGTGACAACCATATGGCTCCTGCCAGTTGTCGATAACTTCGGTTACAAAACATGATCATCTTATACAATAAAATATAGCATCACGTCTTGACCATATCACATCACAACATGCCCTGCAAAAAAAAGTTAGATGTCCTCTACTTTGTTGTTGCAAATTTTACGTGGCTGCTACGGGCTTAGCAAGAACCGTTCTTACCTACGTATCAAAAACCACAACGATAGTTCGTCAAGTTGGTGCTGTTTTAACCTTCGCAAGGAACGGGCGTAGCCACACTCGATTCAGCTAAAGTGAGAGAGACAGACACCCGCCAGCCACCTTTAAGCACGAGTGCTCGTAACGGTGAAACCAGTCTCGCGTAAGCGTACGCGTAATGTCGGTCCGGGCCGCTTCATCTCACAATACCGCCGAACCAAAGTATGAGATGCTGGTAAGCAGTATGACTTGTATCGCCCACAACTCACTTGTGTTCTACTCGTGCATATAACATCAACGCATAAAACCTAGGCTCGGATACCACTGTTGGGTTATGTAGTAATTTCAAAAAATTTCCTACGTACACGCAAGATCATGGTGATGGCATAGAAACAAGAGAGGAGAGTGTTGTCCACGTACCCTCGTAGACCATAAGCGGAAGCGTTATGACAACACGGTTGATGTAGTCGTACGTCTTCACGATCCGACCGATCCAAGTACCGAACGTACGGCACCTCCGAGTTCAGCACACGTTCAGCTCGATGACGTCCCCCGGGCTTCAATCCAGCGAAGTGTCGGGGATGAGTTCCGTCAGCACGACGGTGTGGTGACGACGATGATGTTCTACCGGCGCAGGGCTTCGCCTAAACTCCGCGACGATATGACCGAGGTGGAATATGGTGGAGGGGGGCACCGCACACGGCTAAGGAACGATCCGTAGATCAACTTGTGTCTCTATGGGGTGCCCCCTCCCTCGTATATAAAGGGGGAGAGGAGGAGGGGGCCGGCCTAAGGGGAGGCGCACCCTAGGAGGGGGAAACCTACTCCAAGTAGGTTTGCCCCCTCCCTTTCCTATTCCAAGAAGGAGGGGGAAGGAAGGAGTGGGAGAGGGGGAAGGCAAGGGGGGCGCCGCCCCCCCCTTCCTTGTCCTATTCGGACTCAAGGGGAGGGGGCGCGCCTCTTTCCCTGGCCGGCCCCTCTCTCTCTCCACTAGGGCCCATCAAGGCCCATTACTTCCCGGGGGGGTTCCGGTAACCCTCCGGTACTCCGGTTTTTCTCCGAAAACACCCGGAACACTTCCGGTGTCCGAATATAGTCATCCAATATATCAATATTTATGTATCGACCATTTCGAGACTCCTCGTCATGTCCGTGATCACATCCGGGACTCCGAAAAACCTTCGGTACATCAAAACTTATAAACTCATAATAAAACTGTCATCGTAACGTTAAGCGTGCGGACCCTACGGGTTCGAGAATTATGTAGACATGACCTAGAACTATTCTCGGTCAATAACCAATAGCGGAACCTGGATGTTCATATTGGTTCCCACATATTCTACGAAGATCTTTATCGGTCAAACCGCACAACAACATACGTTGTTCCCTTTTGTCATCGGTATGTTACTTGCCCGAGATTCGATCGTCGGTATCCAATACCTAGTTCAATCTCGTTACCGGCAAGTCTCTTTACTCGTTCCGTAATACATCATCTCATAACTAAACCATTAGTTACAATGCTTGCAAGGCTTAGGTGATGAGTATTACCGAGAGGGCCCAGAGATACCTGTCCGACAATCGGAGTGACAAAACCTAATCTCGAATTATGCCAACTCAACATGTACCTTTGGGGACACCTGTAGAGCACCTTTATAATCACCCAATTACGTTGTGACGTTTGGTAGCACACAAAATGTTCCTCCGGTAAACGGGAGTTGCACAATCTCATAGTTGCAGGAACTTTGTATAAGTCATGAAGAAAGCAATAGCAACATACTAAACGATCAAGTGCTAAGCTAACGGAATGGGTCAAGTCAATCACATCATTCTCCTAATGTTGTGATCCCATTAATCAAATGACAACACATGCCTATGGTTAGGAAACATAACCATCTTTGATCAATGAGCTAGTTCAAGTAGAGGCATACTAGTGACATTATGTTTGTCTATGTATTCACACATGTATCATGTTTCCGGTTAATACAATTCTTGCATGAATAATAAACATTTATCATGATATGAGGAAATAAATAATAACTTTATTATTGCCTCTAGGGCATATTTCCTTCACACAAGTTGTTGTGGGCGTCGATTTTGTCAATTTACTTGTCGTTACTAGTCTTATCTTGATTCGGCGGCATCGTGGGATGAAGCGGCCCGGACCGACCTTACACGTACGCTTACGTGAGACAGGTTTCACCGACTGACATGCACTAGTTGCATAAGGTGGCTAGCGGGTGTCTGTCTCTCCCACTTTAGTCGGATCGGATTCGATGAAAAGGGTCCTTATGAAGGGTAAATAGAAATTGGCATATCACGTTGTGGTTTTGGCGTAGGTAAGAAACATTCTTGCTAGAAACCTATACCAGCCACGTAAAATCTTGCAACAACACTTAGAGGACGTCTAACTTGTTTTTGCAGCATATGTCGTGTGATGTGATATGGCCAAAGGATGTGATGAATGAAATATATGTGATGTATGAGATTGATCATGTTCTTGTAATAGGAATCACGACTTGCATGTCGATGAGTATGACAACCGGCAGGAGTCATAGGAGTTGTCTTAATTTATTGTATGACCTGCGTGTCATTGAATAACGCCATGTAATTACTTTACTTTATTGCTAAACCGTTAGCCATAGTAGTAGAAGTAATAGTTGGCGAGACAACTTCATGAAGACACAATGATGGAGATCATGATGATGGAGATCATGGTGTCATGCCGGTGACGATGATGATCATGGCGCCCCGAAGATGGAGATCAAAAGGAGCAAAATGATATTGGCCATATCATGTCACTATTTGATTGCATGAGATGTTTATCATGTTTTTGCATCTTATTTGCTTAGAGCGACGGTAGCATAAATAAGATGATCCCTCATAAAATTTCAAGAAAGTGTTCCCCGTAACTGTGCGCCGTTGCGAAGGTTCGTTGTTTCGAAGCACTATGTGATGATCGGGTGTGATAGATTCTAACATTCACATACAACGGGTGTAAGCTAGATTTACACATGCAAAACACTTAGGTTGACTTGACGAGCCTGGCATGTACAGACATGGCCTCGGAACACAAGAGACCAAAAGGTCGAACATGAGTCGTATAGCAGATGTGATCAACATGAAGATGTTCACCGGTGATGACTAGTCCATCTCTCGTGATGATCGGACACGACCTAGTTGACTCGGATCATGTATCACTTAGATGACTAGAGGGATGTCTATCTAAGTGGGAGTTCATTAAATAATCAGATGAACTTAATTATCATGAACATAGTCAAAAGGTCTTTGCAAATTATGTCGTAGCCTATGCTTTAGTTCTACTGTTTTAAGATATGTTCCTAGAGAAAATTTAGTTGAAAGTTGACAGTAGCAATTATGCGGACTGGGTCCGTATACTGAGGATTGTCCTCATTGCTGCATAGAAGGCTCATGTCCTTAATGCACCGCTCGGTGTGCTGAACCTCGAGCGTCGTTTGTGGATGTTGCGAACATCTAACATACACGTTTTGATGACTACATGATAGTTCAGTGCGTAATGTTAAATGGTTTAGAATTGAGGCACTGAAGACATTTTTTGAAACGTCGCAGAACATATGAGATGTTCCAAGAGCTGAAATTAGGATTTCAGGCTCGTGCCCACGTCAAGAGGTATGAGACCTCCGACAAGTTTCTTAACCTGCAAACTAAGGGAGGAAAGCTCAATCATTGAGCATGTGCTCGAATTGTCTGAGTACTACAATCACTTGAATCGAGTGGGAGTTAATCTTCCTTAAGAGATAGTGATGGTTCTCCAAAGTCATTGCCACCAAGCTACTAGAGCTTCGTGATGAACTATAACATATCAGGGATAGATATGATGATCCTTGAGCTATTCGCGATGTTTGACACCGCGAAAGTAGAAATCAAGAAGGAGCATCAATTGTTGATGGTTAGTGAAACCACTAGTTTCAAGAAGGGCAAGGGCAAGAAGGGATACTTCATGAAACGGCAAATCAGTTGCTGCTCTAGTGAAGAAACCCAAAGTTTGAACCCAAACCCGAGACTAAGAGCTTCTGTAATGAGGGGAACGGTCACTGAAGCAGAACTACCCTAGATACTTGGTTGATGAGAAGGCTGGCAAGGTCGACAGAAGTATATTGGATATACATTATATTAATGTGTACTTTACTAGTACTCCTAGTAGCACCAGGGTAATAGATACCAGTTCGGTTGCTAAGTGTTAGTAACTCAAAATAAAAGGCTACAGAATAAACGGAGACTAGCTGAAGGCAAGGTGACGATATGTGTTGGAAGTATTTCCAAGGTTGATGTTATCAAACATCACACGCTCCCTCTACCATCGGGATTGGTGTTAAACCTAAATAATTGTTATTTGGTGTTTGCGTTGAGCATAGACATGATTGGATTATGTTTATCGCAATACAGTTATTCATTTAAGGAGAATAATGGTTACTCTGTTTATTTGAATAATACCTTCAGTGGTCTTGCACCTAAAATGAATGGTTTATTGAATCTCGATCGTAGTGATACACATATTCATGCCAAAAGATCTAAGATAGTAATGATAGTACCACCTACTTGTGGCACTACCATTTGAGTCATATTGGTATAAAACGCATGAAGAAGCTCCATGTTGATGGAACTTTTGGACTCACTCGTTTTTTGAAAAGTTTGAGACATGCGAACCATGTCTATTAGTATGTACGCATGAAGAAACTCCATGCAGATGGATCATTTGGACTCACTTTATTTTGAATCACTTGAGACATGCAAATCATACCACATGGGCAAGATGGCTGAAAAGCCTCGTTTTCAGTAAGATGGGACAAGAAAGCAACTTGTTGGAAGTAATACATTTTGATGTATGCAGGCCAATGAGTGCTGAGGCACGCAGTGGATATCGTTATGTTCTTACTTCACAGATGATTTGAGTAGATGATGAGTATATTTACTTGATGAAACACAAGTCTGAATTATTGAAAGGTTCAAGTAATTTCAGAGTGAAGTTGAAGATCGTCGTGACAAGAGGATAAAATGTCTATGATATGATCATAGAGATGAGTATCTGAGTTACGAATTTGGTACACAATTAAGACCTTGTGGAAATTGTTTCATAACTAATACCGCCTGGAACACCATAGTGTGATGGTTTGTCCGAACATCATAGGTACACCCTATTGGATATGGTGCATACCATGATGTCTCTTATCGAATTACCACTATCGTTTATGGGTTAGGCATTAGAGACAACCGCATTCCCTTCAAATAGGGCACCACGTAATTCCGTTGAGATGACAGTGTATGAACTATGGTTTAGAGAAACCTAAGCTGTCATTTCTTAAAAGTTTGGGGCTGCGAAGCTTATGTGGAAAAGTTTTAGCCTGATAAGCTAAACCCAAAGCGGATAAATGCATCTTCATAGGACACCCAAAATAGTTGGGTATACCTCCTATTTCAGATCCGGAAGCAAAAGTGATTGTTTCTAGAAACGGGTCCTTTCTTGAGGAAAAGTTTCTCTTGAAAGAATTGAGTGGGAGGATGGTGGAGACTTGATGAGGTTATTGAACCATCACTTCAACTAGTGTGTAGTAGGGCACAGGAAGTTGTTCCTATGGCACCTACACCAATTGAAGTGGAAGCTGATGATAGTGATCATGAAACTTCAGATCAAGTCACTACCAAACCTCGTAGGTCGACAAGGATGCGTACTACTTCAGAGTGGTACGTAATCCTGTCTTAGAGGTCATGTTGCTAGACAACAATGAACCTACGAGCTATGGAGAAGCGGTGGTGGGCCCGGATTCCGACGAATGGCTCGAGGCCATAAAATCCGAGAGAGGATCCATGTATGAAAACAAAGTATAGACTTTGGAAGAACTACTTGATGGTCGTAAGGTTGTTGGGTATAGATGGATTTTAAAAGGAAGACGGACAATGATGGTAAGTGTCACCATTAAGAAAGATCGACTTGTCGCTAAGATGTTTTCCGACAAGTTCAAGGAGTTGACTGCATTATTTAAGATGCTAAGAGTCTATTGGAATTATATTAGCAGTTACTGCATTATTTATGAAATCTTGCAGATATGATGTCAAAACATTGTTTCCTCGATGATTTTCTTGAGGAAAGGTTGTATGTGATACAACCAGAAGGTTTTGTCAACCCTGAAAGATGCTAACAAGTATGCAAAGCTCCAGTAATCCTTCTAAGGACTGGAGTAAGCATCTCGGAGATGGAATATACGCTTTGATGAGATGATCAAAGATTTTGGGTTTATACAAAGTTTATGAGAAACTTGTATTTCCAAAGAAGTGAGTGGGAGCACTATAGAATTTCTGATGAGTATATGTTGTTGACATATTGTTGATCGGAAATTATGTAGAATTTTTGGAAAGCATATAGGGTTGTTTGAAAAGTGTTTTTCAATGGAAACCCTGGATTAAGCTACTTGAACATTGAGCATCAAGATCTATAAGGATAGATAAAAAACTCTTAATAGTACTTTCAGATGAACACATACCATGACAAGATTTTGAAGGAGTTCAAAATAGATTGGCAAAGAAGGAGTTCTTGGCTGTGTCATAAGGTGTGAGTATTGAGTAAGACTCAAGACCTGACCACGGCAGAAGAGAGAGAAAGGATGAAGGTCGTCCCCTATGCTTTAGACGTAGGCTCTACAGTATGCTATGCTATGTACCGCACCTGAAGTGTGCCTTGCCATGAGTCAGTCAAGGGGTACAAGAGTGATCCAGGAATGGATCACAGGACAGCGGTCAAAGTTATCCTTAGTAACTAGTGGACTAAGGCATTTTCTCGATTATGGAGGTGGTAAAAGAGTTCGTCGTAAAGGGTTACGTCGATGCAAACTTTGACACTAATCCGGATGATTCTGAGTAATAAATCGGATTCGTATGGTAGAACGGTTATTTGGAATAGCTCCAAATAGAGCATGGTAGCTGCATCTACAAGATGACATAGATATTTGTAAAGCACACACGGATCTAAAAGGTTCAGACTCGTTGACTAATAAACCTCTCTCACAAGCGAGATATGATCAAACACCATGGGTGTTGGATTCAATACAAGCACATAATGATGTGAACTAGATTATTGACTCTAGTGCAAGTGGGAGACTGTTGGAAATATGCCCTAGAGGCAATAATAAAATGGTTATTATTATATTTCCTTGTTCATGATAATTGTCTATTGTTCATGCTATAATTGTATTAACTGGAAACCGTAATACATGTGTGAATACATAGACCACAACATGTCCCTAGTGAGCCTCTAGTTGACTAGCTCGTTGATCAATAGATGGTTATGGTTTCCTGACCATGTACATAGGATGTCATTGATAAATGGATCATATCATTAGGAGAATGATGTGATGGACAAGACCCAATCCTAAGCATAGCACAAGATCATATAGTACGTTTGCTAAGAGCTTTTCTAATGTCAAGTATCATTTCCTTAGACCATGAGATTGTGCAACTCCCGGCTACCGTAGGAATGCTTTGGGTGTACCAAACGTCACAACATAACTGGGTGGCTATAAAGGTGTACTACGGGTATCTCCGAAAGTGTCTGTTGGGTTGGAACGAATCGAGACTAGGATTTGTCACTCCGTGTAACGGAAAGGTATCTCTGGGCCCACTCGGTAATGCATCATCATAATGAGCTCAACGTGACTAAGTAGTTAGTCATGGGATCATGCATTACAGAACGAGTAAAGTGACTTGCCGGTAACGAGATTGAACGAGCTATTGGGATACCGACGATCGAATCTCGGGCAAGTAATGTATCGATTGACAAAGGGAATTGTATATGGGATTCCTTGAATCCTTGATATCATGGTTCATCCGATGAGATCATCGTGGAACATGTGGGAGCCAACATGGGTATCCAGATCCCGCTGCTGGTTATTGGCCAGAGAGCTGTCTCGGTCATGTCTGCATGATTCCCGAACCCGTAGGGTCTACACACTTAAGGTTCGGTGACGCTAGAGTTGTTATGGGAATTAGTGTGCAGTTACCGAATGTTGTTCGGAGTCCTGGATGCGATCCCGGACGTCACGAGGAGTTCCGAAATGGTCTGGAGGTAAAGATTTATATATGGGAAGTCCTATTTTGGCCACCGGAAAATGTTTGGGATTTTTCGGTATTGTACCGGGAAGGTTCTAGAAGGTTCCGGAGTGGGGCTCAGCTGCATGGGGGGGCACATGAACGTGGGTAGTGGGGGCAAGGCCCCACACCCCTGGTCAAGGCGCACCAAGATCCCCCCTTAGAAGGAATAAGATCATATCCCAAAAGGATAAGATCAAGATCCCTAAAAAGGGGATAACAATCGGTGGGGAAGGAAAGGATTGGATTTCTTTCCTCCCACCTTTTCCAATGCCTCAATGGACTTGGAAGGAAAGAAACCAGCCCCCTCCACCCTTATATATAATGGGGAGGCGCATGGGAGCTTCACCCCTTGCCCCTGGCGCAGCCCTCCCCCTCTCCAACTCTACCTCCTCCTCAGTAGTGCTTGACGAAGCCCTGTCGGAGAACTGCAAGCTCCACCACCACACCGTCGTGCTGCCAGAGCTCTCCCTCAACTTCTCCTCTCCCCTTGCTGGATCAAGGAGGAGACGTCCCTGAGCTGTACATGTGTTGAACGCGGAGGCGCCGTCCGTTCGGCGTTAGATCGGATCTTCCGCGATTTGAATCTTTGCGAGTACGACTCCCTCATCCGCGTTCTTGTAACGCTTCCGCATCTCGATCTTTAAGGGTATGAAGATGCTCATCCTCTCCCTCTCTTGTTGCTAGAATCTCCATAGATTGATCTTGGTAATGCGTAGAAAGTTTTGAATTATTGCTACGTTCCCCAACAAAAGATTGGGCATTTTTGTGATTACATACAACGTAAGGGGGTTTCTACAAAAAATGTGCCACATCGGCACCTGCCAGGCGGGTCCTGCCGGCCAAATACACCGTCAATACACGTTTATATGCGGTTTAGACCTTTTTGTAACCGCTGGCCTCAAACTTGGTACTGACATGTAAAAATTAGTAAAACTAGTATCAATCTGCACGTAATGTCCCAATTGTGGTACTTCTGTGCAATTAACTCTTTTATATGTCAGTACCAAGTCTAAGGCTAATAGTTACAAAAAGGTCTAATCCGTATATTGACGGTGTATCTGACCTGCCAGGCCCGCCCGTCAGGTGCCGACGTGACATTTTTTTTACAAAAAACCCCTTGCTTTGTATGTAATCACATAAATACCCAAAAAAAAGTTCCGGAGAGGCTTTTTTTTCATTCGCAATTTCCACCACCGAATTGGACTGGTTTGGAAATTTCCGTCCACTTGAACAAACAAATAAAAGAAGACCAATAGGCCACCGCGGAGCTCGCGTTCTACTACAGGCGTCCTTTCTTTTATACTCCTGAATTTTTTTTCGTTCCGCACTTAACTGGCGCACATGTTGGGCTCGTTCATTGCTCCGGTTCATATTCCTTTCATTTCTCTTATGCTTTCATGACGCGCGGTGAAATTTTTGTAATTTATAGTGAACATTTTCTTAATACAAGATGTGTTTCAAGAATATTATCATAACATTATTTTATAATTTAGAGTGAATATTAAGTTGAATAGTTTCTTAATACATGGTGAAATTTTTGTATTTCAAAAAATGTTCAGCATATATTAAAAAAATTATTGTGTAAAATCATTCTTGCATTTCCAGAAACACATCGATTTTTTAATAAAAGTTGAACAGTTTTAATGCATTTCTAAAATTTATTATGATTACACAATTATTTTTAATACAGGTTGTCAACTTTTTCTTTACAAATGGTTAACGGTTTTTCCATTGCAATGAACGCTGAACATATTTTAAATGCAAATTGGACATTCTTGTAATATAGGTTGATCAATTTTCTTAAGATAGGATGAACATTTATTTAATATGCGGTGATTTTTTCTGTAATTTATGGTGACCATTTTCTTAATACACGATGAGTTTCAAGAATATTATGGCGAATATTTTCTTAATACATGGTGAAATTTTTGTATTTCAAAAAATGTTCAGCATGTATTAGAAACTTATTTTGTAAGATCATTCTTGCATTTCCAGAAACACGTTGATTTTTCTAATAAAAGTTGAACTGTTCTAATGCATTTCTAAAATTTATTATGATTACAAAATTATTTTTAAGGGATCTAGTTAATTAGTTAATTAGTTTGGGTACGATGATCTGCGTACATTTAGTTAATTAGTTTGTGTACGATGAACGTGGGTTTATTAATTATGTTTACTAGCTGTTGCATCTATTTACTAACCCTTTATTTTTATGTTGCTCAAGTATATTATGTTGCATATATTGTTGCTTCCCTTGATGAAGATGCATCTTGAACAGGTACGTAGATCCTTGATGGCGAAGAAGTGCTATGTCGTGTACATAGGGAAAATTCTGGGAGTGTACGACGAATGCCGCGAGTGTCCGGCCCAAGTGGAGTGGTTCTCAGGCGCCAGCCATAAAGGGTTGGATAGCAGACAAAAAGCAGAAGCGAGTTACTTGAGGTACATGCTAGCGCGAGAAACGAATCAAAACAGCCGCCTCATGTACTGCATAGTTCCGCTCTCAGTCATAGTGATAGCTCTTCTCTTCTATATTATTGTTTAGATGGATGGTGATGTAATTGCAAGTATACGAGACATGTCAAAACTTGTATCGCTATTTCAAGATGATGACGAGAGACATCAGTTGTGTTCGATGATGAGTATGATGATGACATGATTTGATGAGACTATTTATATATGTATGATATAATTAGATTTGTATGTGTATGATATGATTAGATTTGTATAAAACCTGTAAAAATACAAAACAAACATGCATTAGAAAAAAAATCAAAAAATAATAACAATAGCAAGGGGTTCGTGTGTAGCATCAGCGAGCTTTTAGCAGTAGCGCACTTTATGATGACGCCCTGCAACGCGCTACTGTACTGCTACATATGTAGCGTCATAGTGCGCACGCCCACGCTACCTATAGGCCCTTTACCCACGCCACTGATAGGCTTTTCCCTAATAGTGTGAGCGTGCCTTTGGGATTCTGCAATATCAATGGGACATTGTTCGGTATTTTGCTAGGACTTGAAGCACCAAGAAGTTGTGGAACATGATGACTGCTTGTGTGATTATGCACAATATGATCGTAGAGGATAAGTGCTCAAAACATATCTACGATCAAGTGATTGTAGATACGTTCCGGGCACTTATCCTCTACGATTTTCATCATGAAATGTGTGATTGAGAAATTCACATGCAGCTCCAAATGATTTAGTTGAGCATATTTGAGCTCATGTGGGCAATCAATAGATGTATATTTTTTTCACATGTATTCGAGACAAATTAATTTTTATTCGGTTTGTAAAACTGTACTAAATTTATTTGGTTGTGAAACTATGCTATTTTTTATAGTGAAACTATGCAAAATGTATGCATATTTGTTAAAAACAGCGGCCTGCCGGCCACATCGGCAAATATGAGTCGCAGGCGTTGGGCGCTCTGCCGGCCCAAATGATAAACTAGGCGGATGTCGAGCGGGCAGCCGACCCAAACGAATAAAAAACAGACAAAATTATCATATGTTTAGGTCGGCACGTTAGAGTTGCTCATAGATGGTCATTTTTGCACGTGTCCGTGTGTGAGAAAGGAAGGCAACAACCTGCTAATGCGGACATGAGAAGGCCTTGGAAGCAGCAGAGTGATGATGAATTGTCGAGAGAGCTTCATTGTTGGACAGGATTGCGACCGTTGAGTCTGTTACAACGGCCAGAATTAGAAGTGAGGTAGCCCTCTGGATTAGGATTGAGGGAGATTAGGATTACCAGCAGGTCGTTTTAGGCCTATGGTGGATGCTCCCAGTAGCCTGTTGTTTCTCTTCTAACATATGTACAGAACTAGTATTGTGTTCTATCCCCTTTCTTAATACAGAAGACGCACAGCTTGTGGGTTCTTGAAAAAAGCTTCATTGTTTCAGCCCATTGGGCGAACCACTGACGGCCCATTGGGCATTGGCTAACGCGAGAAAAACTCTCAAACCCTTGGTCGTAGGTTTCAATCCCCTTCCTCCTTCTCGCTCGACGGCACCACCCATCTTCCGCCGCCATGTCCATGCCGGCGGATCGCTCTCGTCCACGTGAGTAAGTCCATTCTTGGAAATAATCCAAACCTAGTCTCGTACTAGTATGCTACAGTAGTCAATTAGGACTATAGCTATTAGGCGTGTCGTGTCCTGGTAGTACAAGTTGTAATCAGGTCAGATCTTGTTTGTTCCAGGAGTGAGTAGCTCGTCTAGGTTATGTCTAGTCCGAGGTGTGTATATAAAGCACACCTGGGCTGTTGTTTTCTATGTATCAACCATCGCAAACTCCTTCACTGATCCCCTGGTCTGACATCTCATCTGTCTTTGTTTGTGCAGATCTTCCTCTCCTCCCTATGGCGGCATGGCAGCCGAGAGACTCGCCGACGATCTGCTCGTCGAGATCCTCGCGCGCGTCCCCGCAAGATCAGTGTGCCGCTTCAAGTGGGTCTCCAAGGACTGGCTCAGCCTCATCGACCACCCCGATCACCGCAGGAAGCTCCCTCAAACCCTAGCAGGCTTTTTTTACACTAGGAGCGACAACGGGGAGTTGCCTCTGGAAACAGAAGTCCGCTTCGCCGGTGTCTCGGGGAAACGCTGCCCTCCAGTCGACACCTCTTTTTCCTTCCTGCCCAGCCACCGGCGCGTCGATCTACTAGACTGCTGCAATGGCCTCCTCCTCTGTCGCTGGTACGGCGTTTCCTCTCTTGGTGATGAGTTTTGTTACATCGTGTGCAATCCTGCCACGAAGGAGTGGGTTTCGTTGCCCGACCGTAGCCATGAAAACAAGGTGGGCATAGAGCGTCTGGGTTTCGATCCGACCATGTCTTCCCACTTCTATGTGTTTGTGTTGCTAGAGAATGTCAACTTTAACGCCTACCTTTCTGAAGTGGAAGTGTATTCGTCGGAAACCAAGAGATGGGTTTACAAGGAAATTGGATGGAACAAAAGAATTGTGCTTCCTGCTGAGCAGTCTAGCGCTGTCTTCCTCAACGGCTGTTTGTATTTTTACTCCTTCGGCAAAAGGTCACCCTTTTTTATAGGTGTGGTAGACACGGCGGGGGAAACATCAATGAACTTCCATATCCCTGATAATTTGAATAATGGTTTTATTCAGCACTCACAGGACTGTCTGCATTATGCCAAGTTCAAGAGAGGTGATGGTAATGTGGTTCGACTAGTAGTCTATGTTCTCGAGGACTATGACCGCAAAAAGTGGAAACTGAAGCATAGTGTTAAAACTTCAGACATATTTGGAGGGACACATGTTACAGATTCCGATTCGTTTGCAATTCATCCGGTCGATTCCCGTTGGATTGCGATTCATCCGGAATGTAACTTAATTTTCTTCACTGTGGGGTCAGCTTCCACATTAATGTGCTATGATATGGACCGTCGACAAGTCAAAGTGATCTGCAGTCTTGATGGTTATCTGCCACGCCTGCCATATGTGCCATTGTATGCAGAGTTGCAATCACTGCATACATGACGTCAATACGAAATTCACTTCATGCATGATATCAATATGAAACCACCGCTGTCTTTATAGAAACATCTGTGATAGGAGTCATTATTTCATGCTATGGAGAAGTATCTTATATGTCTGCTTGGATTTGGTTCTCGTTTTCTTAACTGATGTATGCACTTTTTAAGCAAAAGTCATGATCAATAAACTCGTATCTTCTATTTTAAGTCAGGGAAAAGCATAAGCATTTTATTGAGAAAGAACTAGCCAATGATCGCTTGTCTGCTACTGGCACATGTGTGAAATATGTCACCTTTGCTCTTACGTATCTGTTATAATCCCTCTATTCCGTTATGTAAGGTGTGTTATTTTCGGCACATTGACCAAGGCACATGATTATAGACACTTAGGACAAAACTACCCTTGTCAAATTCATTGATTAGCGGCAAGTAAATCACTTAGGCTAGGAAAGGAAGAGATACACGCAATCGGGAGAGAGATGGTTTCCTTTTTTCTCTACAAGGAGAGATACATGCAATCAGGTGAGAGATACTTTATTTTTTTTCGGAGGGCCAAGAACGGAATTACGAGGAATTAGCACAAATGCACCTTATATTGTGGAATTTTATTAAAAAAACAAATACACCTAATACAAACACATAGTGAAACTGGATGAATATGGTGTCACGTCAGTTGAGGCCAATTACTTCCAGTGAAGTTTTATAATAGATCCGAGCATATATTGTCGAAAGTGTAAATCCTTAATATCATCAAAACAATCATCATCTTGTTTTTATACAAAAGCAAGCATCACCTTATTTTATTTTGAGGGGTTAAAAAACAATCATCACCTGATTCGCTCGAGCAGGGCCAAGGCCTTCCAGAACTTAATGAACGTGTACATAGCCCAATCCGCGAGGATATAGTTATCTCATTATTGACGCGCCGACGACCCATTCGCTAGGCAGGAAATGCGAAAGTGCCAGTCATGTCCGGAAAAACCTATTTGACGTATTTCGCGTCAAACAGTCGTACAGTTTTGAGGTTCTGGTTTTAGGAAGCTTCTAGAGGATTCCCAGCCGGTTTTCCTGGTTTTGGGAACCTTCTAGAAGTTCCTGAACTGGTTTTTCTTTTTTTCTTCCTATTTTTCTTTTTACTTTTTTCTGCCCTATTTAATTTTTTTCTATTCCTTTTTTTGTTTTCATTACTTTTCTTTTTAATTTACTTTCAGTTTCCCTTTTCGCATTTATTTCTTTTTTTCAAAAAAATCTAGACTTAAAAATGTTTGTATTAATTAAAGTTTGTTCATTTTCCAGATTTTGTTCCTGTTTCCAAATTTCCTTGACAAATTGCAGAAAAGATTAGTACTTCAAATTTGTTCACTTCTTCTCAAAAAATGTTCCAAAATTAAAAAAATAATACAGTTTAAGTTTTTTAGCATTTTCTAATTTTTTTCAGTAATTTAAAAAATGTTCACAGATTTCATAAAATGTTCCTGTTTTCAAAGCAGTTTGGAAATTTTAAAAATTATATTTCTAAAATTTGTTCATAAACTAAAAATTGTTTGGGAAAATGAATAAAATTTTGGAAAACTGTTCGCGTCACGCAAAATTTGTTCATTTAAAAAACTGTTTCTGTTTTCAAAATATGTTCACGAAATCAGGAAAATATAATTATATTTTCATAATTTTCTGGAAATTGAAAAAATGTTTGGGAGAATTTCATAAATACTTCTTTGTATTTAATTTTTGTTCTCAAATTCAGAAAATGTTCGTGTTTTTTCAGAAAATGCTTCTACTTTCCAATTTTTCCAATTCAAAAGTTCATGTCTGAAAGTTTCTTCGCGATTTCAAGAAATGTACGGTTTTTTATTTTTGTTTACAGCCTCGGAAAATGTTTCCACTTCCAAAATTATTCAAAATTTAAAGGAAACGAAATTTCAAAAAATGTTCCAACTTTCCAAATTTGTTCGCAAATTCAAAAAAATGTTCATGTTTTTAAATTCCTCTCACATATTAAAAAATGTTCGGGAATTTTAAAAAAGGTTCACATTCATTAACTTTTAATCACCAATTCAAAAAAAATGGGAATTTCATAAATGTTCCCGCTTTCCAAATTTGTTCACATCATCAAAATGTTCATGTTTTTCAAATTTGATGCCGAATTCCAAAAATGTTTGTCGGAGTTCAAAGAATATTCATGTCTTGAAAAATTTGTTCGTAATTTGGAAAAATGTTCGCGCTTTTAGCTTCTTGTTCCGTTTTTTGGAAATTGTTTTGCATTTTCAAGAAATTTCTCATAATTTTGAAAACAATCTCGTTTTCATTTTGTTCATTTTTGTGGAAAAGTGTTTGAGATTGCCAAAAATGGTTTGAGTTTTACATTTTTTTGCTATGAAATATGATAATGTTTGCTATGAAATTATGAATTGTTTTGCTATGAAATATGAAATAGTTTTAAATCTGTTTTGGCTTATGTTTTTATAAGGCGGGTTGCCATTTTGTCTACAAAATCCCAGGAATTCTGGTGGCTGATGCTCACTTGCAGTAGGTCATCCCTAGATCCTTGCCACTGTTGTATGCTTCTTTAAGTTTGGCGCTGCAATCCTAACATAGGAAGCTGACAGTCGCAGCACTAGCACCGCGCTCCAGCTACTGTGAAGTCATAGAATCGATCCCTAGTTTTTTTACTGCTTTTTCATACTGCGATCGTGCCACCGGAAATGGGCCGGCCCAGGTTAGTCGCGCCCTGTGCGAAACGTCGGCATTTTGCCGCGGGAGGTCCTATGCGCCGCATTATGCATCAAAAATGCACAGGAGACAGCACGAGTGGGCCGGCCCATCGAGCTTTACCGCGAGACGAAAAAAAGGTAGAAAACACAGCGACGGTGTGAAGCCAGGATTCGAACACGAGACCACCGTGTTTAAATCGCGACCGCACAGCCACTCGACCACACATATTTTGACATTTTAAACGCAGTGCATCTAAAGAACTAGTTTTAGCGTAGAACTGGGCTGCTCTACTGTAGCGAATTTCAATCAGTTAATGTCGCGAACTGGAATTTGCAGTTATAGTTTTTTTTAAGCGTACTTCTTTAAAGTGTATACTTTGAAAATGTGCAAACTTTTTTTGAATTTCTGAACAATTTTCGGCAAAAGGAACATTTTTTCAATACATATACATATTATGAAAATCTGAACAAATTTTGAAACTTTGAACATTTTTTGAATTTTTGAACAAATAACTAAAAAAGGAACATTTCATGAAATTTGAACAAAAATTTAAAACTATGAACATTTTTAGAATTTATTAACAAAACGTGCAAAAATGGAACTTTTCATCAAATTCCGAACAAAAAATTGCAACCACGAACTTTCAAAAATTTCAGACCAGATTTTGGGATCATGAACATTTTCTGAATTTTCAACAAATTTTAACAGAACGTGAACTTTTTGTGGAATTTGTGCACAATTTTTTAAAAATACGAACATTTCTGGAATTCGTATACATTTTTGAATTTGTGAACAACTTATAACAGGAAGATTTTTTTAAAATTCCTGCACATTTTTTTAAACGTGAACATTTTTAAAATTCTGAACAAATTTTGTTAAGAGGAACATTTTTTGAAAGTATGGACAAAATTTGAATTTGTGAACAATTTATAACAGGAAGATTTTTTTGAAATTCCTGCACATTTTTGGAAACATGAACATTTTTTCAAATTCTGAACAAATTTTGTTAAGAGGAATATTTTTTGAAAATATGAACAAAATTTGAATTTGTGAAAAAACTATAACATGATTTTTTTTAAATTCCTGCACATATTTTTAAATGTGAACATTTTTTAAATTCTGAAAAAAAATTGTTCCCTACACTTTTTGGTGCTGAATTTTTGATATATTATACGTTTTTTGATATATTATACGTTTCCCTACACTTTCGGATGCGGATTTTCGTGCTGAATTTTTTGATATATTATACGTTTTTTCCGACATCATATGCAAAAGTTATAGCCATTTTACATTTTCCCTACACTTTTTGCAAAATATGTCCAAATTTAAGTTTTTTAATTTTCCTAACTAGTAGATACAGTAATATAACTACATCTCGAAGAATTTTATTTTTTGAATTTTGTATCATTTTATTTTGTATTTTTCAAAACTGAAATGGCGATACATTGGGGGGGGGGTAGAGTTTGAAAATTGCCCTTTAGTACCGGTTTGTGCCACGAACCGGTAATATAGGTCAAACCCCTTCAGTACCGGTTCGTGGCACGAACCGGTACTAAAGGTTAGCCCTTTAGTACCGGTTTGTGCCACGAACCGGTACTAAAGGTGATCGCGGGGCCCCGGCCTGACGCCAGTCTACCACCACCCCCTTTAGTACCGGTTCGTGGCACAAACCGGTACTAAAAGTTCAAAACGAACCGACATTAATGCATAGCAATCAACCCCGGACTAATGTGTCTCACATTAGGTCCTTTTTCTACTAGTGGGTGGTGGTGATTGATGCAGCATGGTTTCAGATGTTGCATCAATCCTAGTCGTCGCTGGGGGCTGCTTATGCTGAGGGGAGAATGGCTGAAGGTCTTTCTTCCTCTGCGTACAAGCAGTTTCTTTATCTATATGTGTTGCTCTAGTTTACAAGTCTGCCGTAGGATCAAGTTGGCAGTTCGGCCTGCTTTTGCCTTGTTTCTTTGCTGAGTTGCGGTTTTGTGTCGGAGGTGTTACGCAATTCTGGGTCCGATATCACCAGCGTTTCCGACCCACATGCGTCAACCATGCCCAACCGGAGAGCAACACCGACTTATGACAGGCCTTGGACCCTCTCCCCCCCAAAAGACTAGCCTGTTAGGAGGGGACACCCCCGCCCTTATAAATCGTGTTATGTCTTCCCCCACAACCGATGTGGGACTAAACCCAACAATCTTCCCCTCACACATCGGTCATCCATGGGCCCGCTAACACCAGCGTTTCCAGCCCAACAACCATGACCGACCAACCGTGAGTCTACCGAGATTCATTTCGGGCACCTGGGCTCTGATACCAATTGTTACGCAATTCTGGGTCCGCTATCACCAGCGTTTCCGACCCACATGCGTCAACCAGGCCCAACCAGAGAGCAACACCGACTTATGATAGGCCTTGGGCCCTCTCCCCCCAAAAGACTAGCCTGTTAGGAGGGGACACCCCCGCCCTTATAAATCGTGTTATGTCTCCCCCCACAACCGATGTAGGACTAAACCCAACAGGAGGTGGTTCGACAGAGCTGGCTGTTGCTGAAAATACACTAAACTACCTAGTTTAATGAAACGGCACGTCATAATCTCCACCATGGATAATCTATCAAAATTTGCAAACTTTTCTACATTGGGTGTAGAGTGAATGCAGTGTCTGAATGCAGTGTCTCCACCTTCGTTTTGTGCTACGTAGCAGGTACAGTTACATGCTAGCCCAAGAAGTAGTGCTTTCAGGTTTGTTCTTGTAGTACATGAAGAGAGAAAAGTGTAATTGGAGCCTATTTAGGGTCGTAGAGTGTTACATCGTCACTACTCAAGAAGTTTTATTTAGCTAGGGCTTGAACATGGGTGGCCTCCTCACTTTGGTAGCCTGCTCGAAAGCATATGCCATCTCGATCAGCCTCGGCTCGTACCCCTGCAACCTGCCGAAACATATGCCAAAGGGGACCCCCTTCTCGTCGTAACCTGCCGGCACAACGATGCCAGGATGGCCACCGATGGCGAGAAGGCTAGAAATAACGCTGTTAGGCGCCACGATCGTGTCCAGTTGGCATTCCTGCATCAGCTTCTCTAGCCCTTCAGCGTTCAGCTCCTTGAGCCGCCAGATCGCGGCTCTCTCCCTGGGGCCAATGCCGTTTGTGTTTTGGGCCGCGATAAGGTCAGGCTGCCCGAAATCATTCAGCCTCTCCTGCACCAGCATACGTAAAGAGTAAAAGTTGCATTAACTACCGTGTTGATTCTGCCTTTTTAAAGTTTTATTTCCTCATGATCACTAGAACAGGAATCTATAAAAATTGAGAGATTTGTGTCAGACCTACTACCTCCGTCCCATAATATAAGAACATTTTTGACACTACACTAGTGTCAAAAATGTTCTTATATTATGGAACGGAGGGAGTAGTTCGTTTATTGTTTGAACCTATACCAATAAGTGAGGATATGAAATATGGATTCAGTTGGGCACTTGCCTCCACAGGATGCTTGTTGTTGAAAGCTATGATGTCTGCAAGCGAATGGACCGAGGAGTGGATCAAGTCTGCCAAGTAGGCGTTTATGCTTAGCTTGAACTCTGCCTGCATGGCAATCGCCTCGTTGGAACCAATCTCATCCAATAGAGCAATCAAATTGGCAGCGACGTCCAGCTTCTCCACCACCACTGCTCCCAGTTTCCTTTGGAAAAATCAACACTCGGTTCATATAT
This sequence comes from Triticum aestivum, assembly GCF_018294505.1. Taxonomy (NCBI): domain Eukaryota; kingdom Viridiplantae; phylum Streptophyta; class Magnoliopsida; order Poales; family Poaceae; genus Triticum; species Triticum aestivum. Next base: position 655,634,559 of record NC_057813.1, read on the forward strand.
TTATATTCAAATTATCAGCTGCCTGTCATGTTCATCGATCGATACTGAAATGTAAGCCTCCACGACGAACCTCATTGTGGCGAGGTGCTGCTTGTACACATTCAGCTGCGCCTGTCCATATCTCTGGAAGAAGCCATTGGGGACGCCGATCCTCTTCCCTTTCAGCCCATCTTTCTTCAGGAACTGCGCGTACCCGCCGTCGGGGATGTACTTTGATGCCGCTCTGGTGGCCGTGGCGTCATGCTCGTCGTAGCCGACGATGGCGTCCAGCACGTGCACCGCGTCTGACACCGTCCGGCACATCGGTCTGCATTTTATTTCCATGGAGCGGCACCAAGATTTCAAGGTTGAATGACAACACCAAGAAAAATAATCAGGATGGATGAAGGATGATGGGCGTGATTAGCGGTGCTCCTGTCGGGGCGACCCCGAGGCGATCCACCGCTGGACTGGGTGATCTCGATCGCATACAGAGTAGGAGCGATCCCGTAAAGACGGGAGGATCGGGAGAGGATTGGAGAAACTATCAGGATCGGGAGGACCCCTTTGGACTGCGAGATTCCTGGATTGAAGCGAGGAATAAGATCAAGAAACTGACCGAGAATAGGAAGGGAAGCAAGAGATGCCGAGAGGATGATCCGGGGAATCGGATGGGAATGGAGAGGATCAAGCATAAGTTTGAACAGTTGAGGAAGGATTTGACAAGCAGGATCCTGGGTGGGCATCAAGGTATGACGGATCGGATCCCCAGTGATCGACAGCATAAAGATCCGCCAGACAAAGAAGGGGGAGGGGATCACCCACCTGATTTGATTGAATCCCAGATTAAGGAAAAGGATCACAATCAAACCAATTTCGGAGAGTCGATACCAATTTCGAAGGAGAGGCCCATGGTTTTAAAGGACCAATCGAGAGAGGTCGCCAGAACCAACCAACCACTCCAGATCATAGCTACTGCGAGCTCGTCGGCAATGGTGCACCAGGATCCCTGCAAGAACAAGGCCCCGATGAAGTGCGGTGAAGAGGTGGACTCCAGCGGCAAGCCAAGCTTGGGATCCATGCCCTTGGTCCGGGGTGGATCTTCAAGGGGACGCAACGATCTCTTCCGCACCCCTGAAGGCCAAGGAGTGAACCAGAGCACAAGGTATGGAGGGAGTGATCATGTGGTAGCCCCTGTGTTTCCCATTAACATGGAGATGCAGGCACCGAATGTGGTTGAACTGAACCTGTCAAGAGAGAGGGCGGCCATGCGCTCGAGGTGGATAGCCGTCGGACTGTTCTTCTCGGTGCAAGTCTTCAGCATCATCGGGCTGTTCCAGGAGCTCAAGCTCAAGTGGGGATTGAGGGGGCGTCTCAACTACACTCCCCTCAAGAACAACCGCTTCCTCCTCGAGTTCGAACGCGAGGGGGACCTCCGCTTCATCCTCAACAATGGCCCTTGGACTCACAAGGGTGATGCTTTCCTGATGACGGCGGTCGATGGGAGCGTGAGTCCCGGCGACGTCGAGGTCGCCCACATGCCCATCTGGGCCCGCATCTACGACGCGCCACCGATCATGCTCTTTGAATCGGTGGCCCGAGAGCTTGGGGGCAAGACTTGGCGAGGTCCTCGAAGTAGATGCAGACAGGGAAGGTAGAATTTGGGGGGATTATATGCGTGTCAGGGTGTATCATGATGTTGATGAACCCCTTCGTAGTGAGCTAGAATCCCATGATCTAGAGAAGAGAAAGGTGTACCTGCTAAATGTAAAGTATGAGAGGCTACCTAGGTTCTGTAGCTACTGTGGGCATCTAGGGCATGGCCAGCGTGATTGTAAGCTACCTGACGACCTCCAAGAGATGAGGTTCTCGGCAGCAATGCGCGCATCGCCCTTCAAGAGGAGTAGCAGTAGGGGTGGAGTCGTGGTCCCTGAGACTAGCAGTGCCCGTCGCTTCCTCCACTTTGGTTCAGAGAGCTCTGCAGCAACAAAAACGAAGGCACCAAATATGGTGGCAGAGAGGCATGGGGGCGTGCCAGAGGACGTCATTGCAAATCCCCTGGTGCAAGCTGCTATCGCAGCTGTGAACGCCATCAAGCTGGATCCTGGGCGTGGTACTAATGCTGAACAGATCACCTCGTCCGAGCAGGCGCTGGTGCCAGTGGCGCCTGCTTATGGCATGACGACCACATCGGGGATGGGGAGTGGGCTCGACACCAACAATGGCCACCCCACTCCCAAACCCGACGTCGCCCAGGAGGCGAGAGGACAGGAGGAGGAAGACCACGAGCTGGAGTTTCCACCGGGTTTTGGCCCGGTCCCGACGCATAAACAGGACCTAAGTGCTGCTGGTGTGATGGAGGGTACTGAAACTGCTGCTGTCCCGAAGGTAGTGGTGAAAGTGCAGGGCGCTAGCAAACTAACTGAGAAGGCCGGGGAAAATGTGCAGGTGCAGAACATCCAGAGGCTGCAGGTGGGGAAGGGAAAATACAGCAACAGGAAGGACAAGAACCAACAGGTGGGATCTGTCTCTGTGCTAGGGAAAAGAGGAGAGTGCGAAGCTGATGATACAGGTAAAACTGAGGGGAGTGCAGAAAGAGATTCAGCAGAGCATTGCAAGAAAAAGAAGGGTACAGGTAGCGGGGAGGAAGATAACAAGCCAAGGGATGATGGTGGTACGGAAGCAACGAGCCCGGGGCTCTCGGTCAACTGGTGGGTGCTGCTGAAAGCGCCCGCCAGGAGCCATGACGCTAATCAGCTGGAACTGTCGAGGAATTGGGCAGCCTCGTACAGTTCGTGAGCTTGTGGGCCTAGTGCACACACACAAGCCTAAGTTAGTTTTTCTTTCAGAGACTCGGAAAAGCGATGAGTACGTTAATAAACTGAAATGGAGGCTGGGCCTCAGGCACTGTATTGTGCAACCCGGCATAGGAAAGAGTGCCGGGATTGCTCTGTTCTATGATGAGGGTGTTGAAATAAAGGAAATCACTATTGGACCGAGGTACATCGATGTGTTAATCCGTTTGAGTCCCAATAGCTTGCAATGGAGGGGTACGTTCGTGTATGGCGAGCCGAAACCACATGAGCGGCACCACATGTGGGAGCTTTTGAGAAGAATTAGGCCACAATTCCTCTGAACCTTGGCTCATGATCGGGGACTTCAACGAAACAATGTGGCAAAGCGAACACTTCTCGAGAGCAAAGCGGTCTGAAAAGAACATGGCTGAGTTTCGCAGGGTCCTTGCAGAATGCAACCTTCAGGACATGGGTTTCAAGGGGACTGTTTGGACATATGACAATAAACAGCAAGGGAACCAAAACGTCAAAGCGAGACTGGACAGGGGGGGTCGCCACACCAGAGTGGTGCAAAGCTTTTGGGGAAGCCACGGTGGAACATATATGTTCCTCGAGATCGGACCACGCACCCTTACTGTTACGTTTTGGAAAGAGGAAAGAATGGAGAAAGATTAATAAAACTTTCAGATATGAGTGTATGTGGGAGCGCTCTGAATCTTTGACTCATACTATCCACAACACATGGATGGAAGGTGGCTGCGTGCCTTCGCTCAAGGGCATTGCCAAAAAACTTAAAACAATGAAAGATGTGCTAGGGTGCTGGGCCCAACGAGAGTTCAACTCCGTCCAAAATAGCATCAGTACGTTGCGTACAAAGCTTCAGAAACTCAGGCTGCAACCACGCTCAAGAGAGACTGACGACAGAATTAGAAAAACTGAAACTGAGCTTGATGAATGGCTTTTAAGAGAGGAGGTTATGTGGAGACAAAGATCAAGGATATCATGGCTGCGAGAAGGAGATAAAACACTGATTTTTTTCATAGAAAAGCGAATGGAGAAGAAGGAAAAATAAGATTGATAAATTAAAGAAGGGGGATGGATCTTGGGCTGAGAGTACAGAGGAGATACATAAGGAAATAAACAGCTTTTTTAAGGGATTGTATGAGAAGGATAATGGCGTCGATCCTCGGATGGTAATTGAGCTCATACCGTGGAGAGTGGAGGACCATATGAATGATGCATTAACTAAACCTGTCTCTGATTCTGAAATTGGCGATGCACTGTTTCAGATTGGTCCGCTCAAGGCCCCCGGACCCGACGAATTTCCGGCGAGATTTTTTCAGAGGAATTGGGCTGCTTTGAAGGGAGATGTGATCAGAGGAGTACAGAATTTTTTCAGTGATGGTGTGATGCCGGAAGGAATAAATGAGACTACTATAGTACTAATACCAAAAAACAATGACCCTCAAAGCATCAAAGACTTCCGCCCTATCAGTTTGTGCAACGTCATCTACAAAGTCATATCCAAGGTTCTGGTTAATAGGTTTGCGGCCTTTCCTTGACGACCTTATCTCTGAAACACAAAGTGCTTTCGTTCCAGGCAGACTAATCACGGACAATTCGTTAATTGCATTTGAATGTTTTCATAAGATCCAACACAGTAAGAACCAGAGGGACACATACTGCGCGTACAAACTGGATCTTGCAAAAGCGTATGACCGTGTTGACTGGAATTTCCTTGAGAAGGTGCTACAGAAACTGGGGTTTGATGAGAGGTTCACAAAGTGGGTGATGACGTGCGTAAGGACAGTGAGATTTTCTGTCAGATGTAATGGAGATCTCCTGGAAACCTTCTCTCCCTCCAGAGGGCTCAGACAAGGTGATCCCCTCAGCCCATACTTATTTCTCTTTGTGGCTGACAGCCTTGCTACCTTGCTTGACAGAGAGGTGAGAAACGGAGGGATCACACCAATCAAAATTAGTCGTGGATGCCCGGGGATATCAAACCTGCTATTTGCGGATGATAGCCTCCTTTTCTTCAAGGCTACAACAGCCCAGGCCACCAAAGTGAAAGAGGTACTAAATGCCTTCCAAAAGGCGACGGGCCAACTCCTAAGTCATAACAAATGCTCACTATTATTTAGTGAGGCGAGCATTGACCAGGAAAGAGAGGAGATCAAAGAAACCCTAGGAGTGGGATCATCCTTGTTTGAGAGTAAATACTTGGGCCTTCCAACGCCAGAAGGAAGAATGAAGGACGGCAATTTTCAACCGATCATGGAGAGATTTAGGAAGCGATGCAGCAATTGGAATGAGAGGTTCATGTCCCAAGCGGCCAAAGAGGTCAACGTGAAAGCGGTGGCGCAAGCCCTGCCCACACATGTAATGGGGGTCTTTAAACTAAATCAGAGTTTTTGCAACAATTATGAGAAGGTAATTAGAGACTTTTGGTGGGGAGACAAAGATGATAGACGTAAGGTCCACTGGATGTCATGGGAGAACATGACGAAGCCAAAATGTGATGGGGGGATTGGCTTCCGGGATATGCATCTGTTTAATCAGGCCCTACTAGCCAGACAAGGATGGAGGCTGCTACACAAGCCAGAGAGTCTCTGTGCTAGAGTGCTAAAATCCAAGTATTATCCCAATGGTAACCTTCTTGACACCGTCTTCTCGTCGGATGCATCACCCACTTGGAGGGGAATTGAGTTTGGCCTGGAACTCTTAAAAAAGGGCCTCATCTGGCGAATCGGGGATGGAAGAAACATTCAAATCATGAGAGATCAATGGATCCCAAGGAAAGAGGGGCTGAAGGTGGCAACATTTATAAAGAGATCAAGACTCAGGTGGGTTAACCAGTTGATCGACCCCCAGACAAAAGAGTGGAAGGTTGATCTAGTGAAGCAAATTTTCCATTCTTTCGATGCGGATGAGATTTGCAAATTAAAAATCCCGCGGGGGATTAGACGACTGTATCGCTTGGCACTATGAAAAAACGGGCGTATTCACGGTCAGGAGTGCCTACAAACTTGCAGTTTCGCTTAAGGGAAAGGGTACTGAAAAAGCTACGAGCTCCTCAAGGGACCCGGGTGACCGTAGTATATGGGATGCCATCTGGAAAGCAAAGATCCCGGAGAAGGTGAAAATTTTCGGTTGGAGAGTGGCCACCAAACACAATGCCTTCAGAAGGACTATTGCGGATGACAGTGTATGTGAAATATGCGGAAGGGATGAGGAAGACGAGCACCATGCCATTGGTCGCATGCACCAGAAGTTTGGCTTTACGCCACTCTATGAGAGCCTTTTGGGAAATCCCTAGAGAATCTGAGTTCAAAAATACAGGGGTAGACTGGCTGCAACTGCTGCTGATCGCCCAACCTGAGCAGGTCAGAACCAAAGTAATGTTGATTTTGTGGCAAGCCTGGAGTTTAAGGAACAATGCCATACATGGGGATGGGAAAGATACTGTCTCGAGATCTGTCCAATACTTGCTCAGACTACATGAGGAGCTCCTAATGGCGGAAAGCGAAACTGCTGAGATGGGAGAAAAGAATAAACAGTCTCTGTTCCCTGCGAGAGCATGCTTGCCAACAAGTGCTAATCCCAAGCATTGGATGGCTCCCCCAGCCGGCAAAGTTAAGCTGAATGTGGACGCCGCGTTTCTAGTGGAATCAGGGGACACGTGGGGAGGCGCGGTAGCCAGAGATCATAGAGGCAATGTCTTGCAATCAGTAGGCCGGCGTTTGGGCCAGTGCAGCTCAGTAGAAGAAGCTGAAGCAGCAGCGGTGGTGATGGGATTGACTGAATTTGCCACTTACCATCAGGGTACTTTGATCCTAGAAACTGATTGTGCGGGAATCGGGCGGGCGCTACAGATGGAAGAGATATGCAGATCAGCCTTCTTTGCATCTATAACCGACGCGAAGATCATTGCATCAAGCTTTGCAAGCACGGAGTTCAGTATTGTAAACAGGGGTCTGAACAAGTTGGCCCATGAGCTAGCTTCTAGTGCGCGTAGATCTGGAGATTTCCTGCTTATAGCTGATGTCCCGGCTGATTGTAGAGATGTTTTGACGAACGAGGTCGTCCCAACCATGGTGTAATTCTTTTTTGCCATGGATCTCAAAAAAAAATCAGGATGGAAGAACTACCCACCCAACAGTTTCCTGCAACGGGGTGATGGGGACGACGCTGGCGCGGCTGGTGAGACCAAGGGTGGGCTTCATGCCGACCACTGAGTTGAACGACAACAGGCAGAGTATGGAGCCGTCGGTCTCGGTGCCCAGCGTCACGGCCGCCATGTTCGCGGCCGCGGCCACACCTGAGTCGGCACTTGAGCCGCGCGGGGTGGACGACAGGACGTACGGGTTCTGCACCTGACCGCCCAGGGCGCTCCACCCGTTGTCGATTGGGCGGAAATTAGCCCACTCTGACAGGCTGTCCTTGCCGAGAACCACGGCACCTGCGCGCGGAGCCGAGCCACCACGCCGGTGTCACGCTTCACCACAGAGCCGAGGAGAGCCAGCGACCCCGCCGTGGTACTGAGCGCGTCGCGGGTGGAGATGTTGTCCTTGAGGAGGATAGGGACCCCGTGCAGCGCGCCTGTGGCCGTGCCGACGTGGCGCTCGGCGTCGGCATGCTTGGCCTGCGGGAGCGCGTCCGGGATGACCTCGATGACGAAGTGCAGCAGCGGGTTGAGGCGGCCAATGTCTAGGTAGAACTGGACGAGCGCTGTCGAGGTCAGAGTGTCGTTGTTGAATCCGAGCTGGATGGCATCCACGGTGGTTGGCCTCATGGAACTCGAAGCCGTGCGCGGCATCGGCGCCGGCCATGACGGCGGCAACAGCTTGCAGCTCCTGCAAAGCCATGACGTTAGCTTAGCTTAGCGCTTCACGTCCTTGGTCTTGGTCTTCTTGTCTTCTGGATCAGCATCGGGGAGCTCGAGGAGGGAGAGGCACCCTTCCTCAGTCCTCGCGCACTTGTTCACCATATTGAACATCTGCAGGGCTGTGCAGAGATCCTCATGGATGGAGAGCTTCTCCTTCATCTTGACATCGCAGACGCCATCAGTGAATGCTGAAATGATGGCCTCGTCCGACACCTTGGGGATCTTGAGGCGAACGTTGTTGAAGCGCTGGATATACTTTTGCAGGGTCTCTCCAAGTTGCTGCTTGATGCGATGCAGGTCACCCGCAGTCGGCGGACGGTCGCGAGTGCCCTGGAAGTTGGCGATGAAGCGGACCGCGCACTGACCCCCTCGGGTAGGTTCAGGAGCCAAGAACGCGCGTCATCCTGAGGGCCATCGGGAACCAGTTCGCCATGATCTTCTCGTCGCCGCTGGCCGCCTTGATGCTCATCTCGTAGAGCTATAGGAACTCGGCGGGATCGGCGGTGCCGTCGTAGCGTGGAGGCAGGTCAGGCTTGAACTTGCTTGGCTAGACGATGTTGCGGAGCTCCGGAGTGAACGTGCGGCATCCTGTCGTGGCCACCGGAGGTCTTCGAGGGGGCGAAAGCTGGGCTTGGTGCACGCACGCCGCCACCTCCTGCGGCGGTACGCGGGCCTGATGCTGGGGTGCTGGAAGCACGCGCGCTTCTCCTTGGGGTCGCTGCACCACCTGGCAACTCACACTCCCGAGCTGGCGCAGGGCGCGGCGGCCACTACTCGTGGCCGGTAGGGCCCGTAGTGGCGTTGGCCACCGGAGACGGCGCGACGGGCACAACCATCACCCGCCGGAGCCGTCTGAGCGACGCGGGCAGCGACTGCGGCCCGACGCTCAGCGCGAGCCCGGTGCGCGTCGGCCATGGAGGTGTCGGAGTGGCGATGGATCGATCGACGGAAGAGAAGATCCGACGGACCCCTACCTGGCGCGCCCAAATGTCGGATTATGGGATCCGCAAACCCTTGAGAGGTTTGAACTCTGGGGTGCGTGCGGAGATCTCAACCTACCCAGCCTGCCTACTCGCGATCCTCCTAAGCCTAGCGCGACAAGCTCAAAGAGACACAACACTTTATCCTGGTTCGGGCCACCTTGCGGTGTAAACCCTACTCCAGCGTTTTGGTGGATTGCCTCGGAGGGCTGAGGATGAACTAGTACAGTGGATGAACTGGCCTCAGGAGGTGACGTGTTCTTGAGCTCGAGGGAGCTGGTGTGGTGTGAGCTAGTTCGACTTTTCTTGCCTCTATGGTGGTGGCTAGTCCTATTTATAGAGGCCTTGGTCCTCTTCCCAAATGTTGGTGGGAAGGGATCTCACAACGGCTTAGATTTGAAAGGGAACAAGTAGTACAGCGTATCCTGACAAAGTAGTCTTCGCCTGCGAAAAGCCTCTGGTCGTGACGCTGCGGCGGGCTCGTTAATGACCTTCGTCCTGCCGTCCTGGTGGACTTGGTCTCGTTGCACCAGAATGGAAACTTTTGGCTGATTCCTCGGAACTCCGCGCCTGTGGCTTGCCTCCTTTGCACCGAAGAAGAAACCTGCACTCTGCGCCCGCCTGATCTTGGTCGTCATGGCTCACGTCAGCTGAGCCTCGTGAGGTGAACTTTGCATAGAACTCTCCGCCCTTCGGGAGCCAGCCTGGTGAGGCCGATCCCTGGGGGGTCTTGACGTCGTCCGCCTCGCGAGGCTTGGCCCCTCGCAATGGTCTTGGGTTGTTGATGTTGAAGCTGGGCCGTACCAGGCCGTCGATGGAGCCACGTGGTGGGTCGCAGGCAAGCAAGGCTGGATACCCCATATCCAGGACGCCAACATCTTTTGAAAGTTTCTTCGCTATTTCAAGAAATGTACGCCTTTTTTATTTTTTTTATGACCTCGGAAAATGTTTTCTGCTTCCCAAAATTATTCACAATTTAAAGGAAACGAAATTTCAAAAAAATGTCCCAGCTTTCCAAATTTGTTTACAAATTCAAAAAATGTTCATGTTTTTAAATTTCTCCTCACAAATTCAAAAAAAGGTTCGAGAATTTCAAAAACGGTTCACATTTATTAACTTTTGATCACCAATTAAAAAATGGAAATTTCCAAAAATGTTCCCACTTCCAAAATTTGTTCACGTCATCAAAATGTTCATGTTTTCAAATTTGACGCCGAATTCCAAAAATCTTCGTGGGAATTCAAAGAATATTCATGCCTTGAAAATTTTGTTCGTAATTTGGAAAAATGTTAACGCTTTCAGCTTTTTGTTCTGTTTTTTTCGGAAATTGTTTTGCATTTCAGGAAATTTCGCATAATTTTGAAAAACAATCTCATTTTCATTTTGTTCATTTTTTTGGGAAAAATGTTCGAGATTGCCAAAAATGGTTTGAGTTTTACATTTTTTGCTATCAAATATGAAAATGTTTGCTATGAAATATGAATTTTCTTGCTATGAAATATGAAATAGTTTTAAATCTGTTTTGGCTTATGTTTTTATAAGGCGGATTGCCATTTTGTCTACAAAATCCCAGGAATTCTGGTGGCTGTTGCTCACTTGCAGTAGGTCATCCGTAGATCCCTGCCGCTGTTGTATGCTTCTTTGAGTTTGGCACTGCAATCCTAACATAGGAAGCTGACAGTCGCAGTAGCTACTGCGAAGTCATAGGATCGATCCCCAATTCAGGCGCTTTTGCCTTTTTGCTTTTTTTCATACCGCAATCGTGCCACCGGAAATGGGCCGGCCCAGGTTAGTCGCGCCCTGTGCAAAATGTCGGCATTTTGCCGCAGCAAGCGGCATATAGGATGTCCCATCACGTCCAGCCATTGTTCTACAAAAAAAAGGCCCCGTCCTGCCATAGGTTTTCATTCCTCCTCGCTTGACGATGCCGCCGCCGTTTTCTTCCGATGCTAGTTCGTCCCGGTCTGTGCAGCGCCATCGCCATCGGACTTCTCTCCCTTGACTGATCCCCTCACATCTCATCCATATCTTTTGTGCAGGTCTTCCTCTACTTTCCCCAGCGGAACGACGGCGGACGATACACTCACCATGACGACCTCCTCGTGGAGATCCTCTCGTGCGTCCCGGCCAAGTCGCTATGTCGCTTCAAGTGCGTCTCCAACCACTGGTTGAACCTCATTGACCACCGCAAGAAGCTCCCGCAAACCCTGGTCGGCTTCTTCTACACCAGTAGCAAAAGCAGCGTCGAAGAGCGCTTCTTGGAGTCACCTGTCCAATTCACAAGTGTCCCAGTGGCAGTGAGCAGGATCTGCCGCCGTCTGATCAACACCTCTTTCACCTTCCTGCCTAACCACCGGTGCATTTGATGTCTTGGACTGCTGCAATGGCCTCCTCCTCTGCCGCTAGCACAATGTTTCCGACGAGGTTTGCCAGCTCCATTATATTGTGTGCAACATGTTTTAAATAGCGGGTTATGGCATATAGCGACAACCCTTAAAAACAACTATAGATGGGCTATAGCGGCAAATTGTACATGAAATCATTTAGCTTCAACATGCTAAAATAGCTATAGCGGGGCTATAGCCGGCTATTTGAAACTATGGGTGCAATCTCGCCACGAAGAAGTGGGTCGTCGTGCCAGGCTCTGGCCAGGCCACTAGACAGGTGGGGCACTACACGTTTGGGCTTCGACCCGGCTCTTTCCTTGCAGCATTTCCATGTGTTTGAATGGGTAAAGGAGCAGAATACTATGGCGTCGAGGACCAGTGGGATCAGTGGAACACCGACCTTGCCGGAGTGGCAGTATATTCTTCTGAAACTGGATGATGGTTTATAAGGAGAAGAGATGGAACGGGCACACCTTCATCGGCTAGTCGTCACTCCTCATCCACAGTCTTTCTTAATGGATATATGTTTTTTTCATGCCTTTGACCACAAGACATACAATTGTCTAGCTGCTGTGGACACGAAGGGGGAAACACGGATGCGATTCGGTGTCCTTGTGGTTTGGTGATGGTTTTATTCAGCAGCCACAGGGCTACCAGCATTATCCAATTTTCAAAATGATGGCTATGGTTGATGTGGTTTCGACTCATAGTCTACGTTCTTGAGGACTATGACAGCCAGAATGGATATTGAAGCACAACATTGAAGAAACGTCACACATCTTTGAGGAATAAATAGCCTCGATAATGGTGACTTCATATGGATTGCGATTCATCCAGACTGCAACTTTGGTGTTCTTCACTGTGGGGTGGGATACCACATTCATTTGCTATTATGGATCGTCGGCAGGTAAAAGTGATCCAGCATCTTGAAGATGGCACGCTGCCATATCTGCCGTGCGTGCCGTTGTACGCAGAGCTACAATCGTTGCACATGTGACATCAGTATGAGATAGCTGTTTTTTTAAAAAAGGGAGGACTCCCCGACCTCTGAATCAGAACAATGCTTATAGCCACATTTATAGATAAATAAGATGTTTAACAAGGTCTTATAGTCTGGAAACAAAATAACGGGCAAGCTCACAAAGAGCCACACGCCAAGAACAAAAGGGCCAAAAGCCACAACCGGCTGGCATAACAAAGATAGGTAAACTAATTGCCTATCTTATTACACCACCATCCAAACCGGTTGAAGATATCCCGCGCTACCATCTCCACCGAATAGACCCAATAACCAAACGCTCTCTGGCCTCCGTCGGAGTGAGTAACGACCACATACGGATCACCGCCAATAACTTGGAATGAAACCTACAAAAAATGAATATTTGTTGTTCTATTAAAAGCCAAATCTTTTTGCAATTTCAAATTGCCCACAACAAAGCACACACTCCTACACGATGTGTCTAGCTGTTCATGTCCTCAGGCATGCCTCAACCTGACGGCAGCTGGTAAGGGCGCTCCGTGCCTCCGCCGCGTGCGGCGATCTCTCCGCCCACTCCGATGTCTCGGTGATCGAGCGACGATTACGTCGACAACCCTCCCCAAGTTCTACGACGGTCCAATAGACCACAGCTGACAGCTGCTGTTAGATAATAACGAGAATAAACGAGACAAAGAGACACGGATTTTTACGTGGAAACCCTTGCGGGAGAAAACCACGGACGCACGAAGGCGCAATCACTATGATGGAGGAGTATTACAAGCACGAGAAGACAGACCGTCTGAGGTGCGACTACATGGGGTATATAAGAGGGTAATACATGGAGAGTCCTTGGAGGACAAGTAAACGAGTTGTACTCGTTACGCGTCAGGTACCAACGCAAAAGCCCACACCGTATGTACTACGTCTAGTCCAATACGGTACTAGAATTTAGATCATAATTTAACAATCTCCACTTGATCCAAATTCCCTTCAGTAGTCAAAGAAAGTGAATAACTCCATCCAAATCAGCATAAACACCTTGTGGCGTCAAAGTCCATAGGACTATGAGAAATACCAACTAAGCCTGAGCAAAGCTCAAACTTATTGGTCGGAACTGGCTTTGTCATCATATCAGCAGGATTATCATGAGTACTTATCTTGCATACCTTCAAATTGCCTTCAGCAACAACATCTCGAATATAATGAAATCTGACATCAATGTGCTTGTCCTCTCATGATACATTGGATTCTTTGTAGATATATGACACTTTGACTGTCAGAAAATATGGTAGGGCAAGATGAATCTCCACAAAGCTCAGTGTATAAACCTCTCAACCAGATAGCTTCTTTGCATGCCTCGGAAATAGCCATATACTCGACATCAGTAGTGTAACAAGCCACAATAGACTGCAAAGTTGTTCTCCAACTCACAGCACAACCACCAATGGTGAAAACATAACCTGTGAGTGATCTTCTCTTATCCAAATCACCAGCAAAAATCAGAATCAACAAAACCCAACAAGTCCATCTCCAGTTTTCCCAAACTGTAAATAAGCATTAGAAGTACCACGCAGGTATCTGAAAATCCACTTAACTGCTTCCAATGTTTTTTTCCCGGGATTAGCCATGTATCTACTCACAACACTCAATGCATATGATAAGTCAGGACGAGAACAAACCATGGCGTACATAAGTGAACCAACTGCACTTGAATAGGGAACTCTAGACATGTACTCAATATCTGCATCTGACTTAGGACATAAAGCTGATGATAATTTGAAGTGTGCAGGCTAACGGAAGTACTTATTGGCTTGGCATTATGGCATATTAAAACGACGAAGAACTTTATCAATATATCCCTTCTGACTTAGATATACTTTTGCAGACGGTCTATTCTCTGGATATTTCCATGCCAAGTATTTTCTTTGCTGCACCCAAATCCTTCATCTCAAATTCATTACTCAATTGCTTCTTTAGTTCATCAATATCTGACATACTCTTTGTAGCAATAAGCATATCATCAACATAAAGGAGCAAATAAATAGTTGAACCATTGACAGTTTTCAAATAAACACAACTATCATAATTAGACCTTTTGAAACCTTGAGAGAGCATAAAGGTGTCAAATCTCTTGTACCACTGTCTAGGGGATTGCTTCAATCCATAAAGAGATTTCTTTAACTTGCAGACAAGCTTTTCTTTTCCAGAAATAACAAAAACCTTCAGGTTGTTCCATATAAATATCCTCTTCTAATTCTCCATGTAAGAATGCAGTTTTAACATCCAATTGTTTCAAGCTCAAGATCATTGCATGGCAACAATACTGAGTAAAGTGCGAATAGAGTTATGCTTCACAACAGGAGAAAAGACTTCGTTATAGTCAATACCTGGAATCTGGCTATAACCTTTAGCAACTAACCTTGCTTTATATCTTGTCTCATAATTAGGAGAAACACCTTCTTTCCTCTTGAAAACCCACTTGCAACAAATAGGTTTCTTCTCTCTAGGTAATCTTACTAAATCCCAAGTGCCATTCTTTTTCAAGTGATCCATCTCATCATGCATAGCGGTCATCCACTTATTACTATCACCAGAAATAATAGCCTCGAAATATGAAGAAGGCTCAGAATTACCTTTAATTTCTTCTGCAACAGATAAAGCAAAAGAAACAATATTGCACTCTTCAATTAAACCTGTCAGGTTTATTAATACCCGTCTAACTCTGTCACGTGCAAGATTCCAACTGGGTGGAACAATAGGCTGATTTGGAGTGGGAGTGACATGATCACCATTAACAACGGGTTCATCATGTGCATCAACAATTTCATTACCAGATGATTAATCACCTTGAATCAATAACATGCTCCACCTGAACAGTAGGCTGCTGAATAGTAGGCTGCTGTTCACTCTCAACGGGAAACATTAGTAGATGAAAATCATGTAACATAGCAGATTCATTAAAAGATAATATTTCTGCTAATAACAAACCTTCTGGGTTTCAAGGATTCCATAATTTAAAGCCTTTAACACCAGACTTATAACCAAGAAAAGATGCACTTAACAGCCTAGGCTCCAACTTTCCATTATGCAACATGAGCATAAGCAGTGCAACCAAAAACTCTCAACTGTGAATAATCAGCAGGTGAACCAGAACCATACCTCAATTGGTAGTTTTCTTATTAGGAGCAATAGATGGTGAACGGTTTAAATGAGATAACAAGTAGTGGAAGCGGCCTCAGCCCAAAAACGCCTATGCAAACCTGCATTGGGACAACATGCAACGGGCTCTGGAAATAATGGCTCTGTTCATACGCTCAGCAACACCGTTTTGTTGAGGAGTATAAGGAACGGTGTAGTGTCTGACAATGCCTTCAGACTTGCAATAATTTTTAAAATTGCTTAGAACAGAATTCCATACCATTATCAGTGTGGAAGTATCTTACCTTCCTTTCAGTTTGTCTCTCAATCATAATCTTCCACTACTTAAATGCTGAGAATGCTTCATATTTATGCTTCAAGAAATAAGGCCAAACTTTTCTAGAATAATCATCAATAATAGTCAGCATATAACTTGCACCACCTAATGACTTCTTGCGAGATGGTCCCCATAAATCAGAATGCACATAATCAAGAATACCTTCAGTTGTATGGGGTCAAAGTAATTGAACTTCACCCTCTTGTGCTTGCCGAAGATACAGTGCTCACAAAATTTCAATTTACCAGGTTCATATCCATCAAGAAGACCTCTCTTGTTTAACTCTGCTAAACCAAGTTCACTCATATGTCCAAGACGCATATGCCAAAGGTTAGCAGCATCGCAATCAGAATTCTTTGAAACAACTGGAGTAGCGTTACCTGAAACAGTAGAACCTCAAAGGTAATAAAGACCATTGGTCGAACTTAAGTCCCTTTCATCACAACAAGGGAGCCTTTGGTGACTTTCAAAACACTATCTCCACCTGAATACTTGTACCCCTTTGCATCAAGGGCACTCATAGAAATAAGATTTCTCTTCATCTTCGGAATATACCGAACATCTGTCAAAGTTCTGATTATGCCATCGAACATCTTGATTCGAATAGAACTATGCCTTCAATCTTGCATGGTGAATTATCAAAACCCAAAACGGAACCAGCAGCAGTAGTGGAATCAAAAGTATTAAACCAATATCTATGTGGACACATATGAAAAGTGCATGCGGTGTCAAGTACCCACTCATCATTGGTTCTCAGCACATCCAGCAATAACGACAAGAGCATCATCGGAACTATCATCACGAGCAACGTTAGCAGAATTGTCACCTTGTTTGTTACCTTTTCTCTTTTCCTTGTTCTGCAACTTGAAACCACTCAGAGATGTCATGCCGTTTCTTCCTGCATATCTGCAATCACTGCTTGTCTCTGGATTGCGACCGGTCCCTGTAGCCGTTCTTACTTTTGCCTCTGTTTCCATTATTGGAGTTCTTCTCCTTTGTCCTGCCACGAACAGATAATCCCTCGGCTTGGGATGAACTTGAACCATCACGAGGCACCATTAATTTATCTTCTCCTTAGAGTTCAAAGCTTGATAAACTTCATTAAGTGTGAGAGTATCAATACTGTATAAATATCGTGTCTCTAAAATTGGTATAAGAAACTGGCAGTGAACAAAGTACATTAAAGCAGTATCTTCCTCTTCATACTTAACCTCCATTGCAGCTAGATCAGATTATGATCTCTTTAAATTCTGAAATATGATTCAAAACATTACCTCTCGGTACCTATGCAGGAATAATTTTGCTTCAGATGCATCTTGCTGTGAAATCTTTAGTCATGCAATCCCTTCCAGCTTTAACCCATAGAGCGGCGGCAGTTTTCTTGCTCAAAACTTCTTGCAAAATATTATTATGCAAATGGAGTTGAATTTGTGACAAAGCCTTACAATCAATTCTTTCCTCCTCATCAGTCCAGTTATGAATTCTATTCTTCCCAAAACTATCCAGCGCTTCATCATAGTCGGACTGTGCCAACAATGCTCGCATCTTGACTTGCCATAGGGTAAACTTGTGTCACGGTCCAGCAGCGGAAGATCGTACTTCATGGAAGCCATGAGTAGATAAATTTGTGTACACAAAGTAGTACAAGGCAGTAGAAAAATTCTTGACAGAATTTAATATGCGAACAAAAGAACAGAGTAAATAGCACCTGATGGTCTCGCGTGAGCACGTAGCAATCGGGAGCAGAATCTGATCTTGGCTTCACGTGGAGCAAGTACTAGTTGGCTGATCTACTAGTACTAATACTCAAAGCAACAGAGTAGCGATCGATTGAAAAGTCGCGTAGCAGGCTAGCAACTCGGCGGATCGGCTCCTCTTCGGGACTTGAACCAAACGATTTGACAGCTCACGGGCAGGTAGTGCTTGTACGTGCAACGGCAGCGGCGGCTCGGCGGATCGGACGACTGTAGCTGCGCGCAACAGCTTTTGGAGCAGAATCAATCTGCGATGTCCTGTCGGTCTCGGCTAGAAATCGATCGGACGGATCGACGGACGCGTGCGGCGACGCACGGACAACCCTAATCTCTCGTCTCAAATCTCGTATCTGAACCTCAGCTCTGTATACCACTTGTTAGATAATAACGAGAATAAACGAGACAAAGAGACACGGATTTTTATGTGGAAACCCTTGGGGAAAACCACGACGCGCGAAGGCGCAATCACTATGATGGAGGAGTATTACAAGCACGAGATGACAGACTGTCTGAGGTGCGACTACATGGGGTATATAAGAGGGCAATACATGAGAGTCCTTCGAGGACAAGTAAACGAGTTGTACTCGTACGCGTCGGTACCAACGCAAAGGCCCACACCGTGTACTACGTCTAGTCCAATACGGTACTAGAATTTAGATCATAATTTAACAGCTGCGACAGTGCCCGTCGTCGGAAGCGTCATGGCGGATGCGCGAGAGAGTGCATCGTCTTAGAACATGCACTCGCTCCGCGCAAGCGGCCGATCGTCCGTAGCAACCTCGGGGCTTCCAGGCCGTCGGTATCGCGCCGTCCTGCTTCGTCGTTGTGGAGAGCTGCCCCTCACACACGCTATACGTCGTTGGTTCTCCCGTCGTGCGTCCTAAATCCGGCCACAGCCGTGTGCCAGAGCACCTCTCCCGCGGCTCTGACTCAACCACGATGTTGCGCGGGCGCGTTGCCAACGGCCGAGCTCTTGCACACGCTCTACGTCGTTGAGTTCCTCCGTCGTGCGCCCTGAACCCGTGTGCCGGAGCACCTCTCCCGCGGTCCTACTCAACCACGATGTTGGGCGGGCGCGTCGTGTTGCCGCCTCAAACCTGTCCGGCAGCCGTGTTAGTTCATTCACGCCAACCAGGCTCGACTAGACTACCCCGAGGAATGACACCCTACTGCTGGCGATGCCCACGCCATCTTCACCTAGTCCGGGCCGACATGCAAGCCAGGTTACTGAGAGCATCTCCAACAGCTGCGCAACTAGCGCCGCGCCGCAAATAAGTCCGTTTTAGCGCGCGTGCAATGCGGCGGGTCGCTCCACGGGCGCGCAAAAACGGCGCGCGCGCTATAACGAGTTGGACGCGCTGTCGGGAACACTGTCCCGCGCGTGTATTCGGGCGCCCGCTACAGCGCGACACACTCGAGCGCTCGCGCCCGCACTTCCTCTCCCACTTCCACCCCCATCCGGCCGCGCCGGCCGCGCCGCCGCTGCGCCGCGCCCCCCGGCGCCTTTCAGGCGCTTCCCCGGCCTATCCCGCGCCGCCGCGCTTCCGCCCCATCCCCTCCTAGTCTCGCTAGATTTTGGGATTTTGCAAGCCCAATTTGCTATTGTGAGAGGACCGGCTAGATTTTGGGATCAAAAAATGCTTTGTTACATCATGCACGCTTGTGTCATCATGCACACCATGATCATCAAGAATGAGCGTGGCCAAGATTTAGACTACTCACAGTATGAGCTCTTGGGACATCCCGTGCGAGTGCGGCGTAGGCTGAAAGGGTAGCCCATTTTATTGCCTCCTATCATGCCATTCGGCGTCCCGCAACGCACAATGAATTTTAGAATGATCTGATTGAAGAGTGGTGGGCATGGCATGAACGACAAAGAGCATGATGATTTCTGCATGATGAACTATTTGTTTGTTTATTGCATTAGTTGTTGTACTGAACGATAAAATTTGTTTGAGTTGTAATGATAACGAAATTGAACTATTTATTGTTGATTTATTTTATTTGTTTGATCATTTTGCTCCTCTTCTTTAAAATGTATATGTGGTTTGTGCGGCGCGCACGATGTATTTTTGCGCTCTGCTGGAGCGGCGGGCGCGCGCTGCATTATAGCGCGGCTGTTGGAGCCAGCGCTGGTGGCCGCGCTAAACCAGCCGAAGCGCGTGCGGCAAACAGGTTTTTTGCGCGGCACTTAGCGCGGCTGTTGGAGATGCTCTGAAGCTCACGTAAAGCACCGAGGCAGCAGGCGTGCGTCCAACCACTTCAGGAAGCTCAGGTCCTGCCGTAGCAGGCTGCTCCGGCGGCGGCCGCCGGGAAGAACTGATGGAGCGGCCGATGTGGAACACCCGTGTGGTGAGGTCCTTCGGGCTTCACAAGCGGCCGCCGCTCCAGCGCGTCAACCATGTTGTGGACGATGCCGGTAGACTCTTTCACGGCTGCGACGACGCGCTCCAGCAGCTTGCACGTCACGTCGTGGCGCCTATCGAGCTGCATCAGGTGGCGCACCGGTACGGCGCAGCTCGCTCATGTCCCTTTCAGATCCTACTATGTAAAACAAACCGGTGGTGCTTGAACTTGCCATGGATGTTCATTTTAGTGCCTGAACTTGAAAAATACGTTGAACTGGTTCTAAAACTTGGCTAGCGCGTGCAAATACGGCGCTAAACACCTATGTAGACGTATAATGTGTTGACATGACACCGTATTTGACGGATGTGGCATGGGTCCATGTGTAATGATGAAATATGATTATTGAGTGCTATATGTACATATGACTAGTGGTCCCACCTGTCAGTCTAAGAAAAAATGGAAACTAAAATTATGCTCATTTGGAATCGAACCTGCGACCTTGCTCTTTGATTATTCACACGTCGAATAGCTTTTGGTGCTTAAATAGGTAGCATTCTGTGCCTATCTAGTACAGGTTAACTTTAAAAAAATGTTAAAAATCTGTAAATTATAATCATAAAATAGAAGTACATCCAAATAATTGTGTGTTTAATAATTACTCCTGATATACTATTTGTGTGTCATTAATAATTACCTTATGGTATACAAATATTCATGTGCACGTATTAAAAAAAAACAGGCCCCATATCATGCCGTGGGTTATAAATATTTTTGGTGCATAAATAATAACCTCAATGTACACAAATAGTTACGTGGACACAGAATAAATATATAGTGGCATGTAATAAATAAGTTACTAAAAAATCCTATAATTTTTTGAAATATTCACTTATTATTAAGAAAATAGTAGTTTAAATATAAGCCATGAGTGCTTAAAAATATTTAGTAAGTACAAACTTTTAAAATATACAATCATAGATTATATTTACGAATGCTTGTTAAATACATTTTAAATGTTTAGTGATACAAACCATACACGAGTAATTATTAATAACACACAAATATTTGAATGCAAAGTTATTATTATGAATATCATTTACAGACTCAATTTTCTTTTGTTCTGACATACGGACCACTAGTCATAGAGACATATATATTATTAAAGTAATCTTGCTTCGCCACTACACGTGGCCCCATGCCATGTAAGCAAATACAGGACCACATCAGCACACTATACGTCTAATATGAGATTAGCACCTATTTACACGAGTCAGCCAAATTTTGGAATCAGTTCGGTATATTTTTCAACTTTAGGCACTAAAATGAACATTCATGGCAAGTTCAGACACCACATGTGTATTTACCTCTAAAACAAACCGTGCGAGACGGTGGCCTTCACTTCACGGCAGCTCGCCGCATAAGGCGTTCCAACCCGAGGCAGCCCCGACGTCGCATCATCCCAAAGCGAGGCGGCTGCAGAGTGGTGCACATGGCGGCGCTCCGCCCCTCGCCGACCGCGTCTTCGTCTGGTTCGTCTGCAACCACGCTCTGGCCGATGGCGCTGCCCTCTAGGATTTCCTCAACGCCGGGCCGAGATTGCGTATGCCAGGCCATGTTCGAGCGATGGTCACCCAGCGGCGGAGGAGGTCCCGGTCGTGATGCCGTGCGCAGGTCGACCAGGATTCTTCGAGCGGCTGGAGCCGCGCCTCCGTTGCGCGCTCATGGTGCACTTCCAGCGGTGTCTCTGGCGGCACTCAGTTAGCGGGCTCCGTATGAGGTTTTTCGTCCTTTCTACATGGCTACGTGGGCAAATCCAGTATGGGTTCATTGATCTACTGCTTTGGTTGGCTTGCACAAAACTTAAAAGAAAGATTTCTAGCATGTGTTTGCTGGTTCTTTTGAAGATAAGCTTGGTTCCTTTTTTCAACCTTTGTATCATTTTGATTACATATTGGGAGGATTGTACATAGAGAGTTTGATTTTTTGGCGAACCTTTTGTATCATTTTGCTATTATATATTGGGGGAATTGTATATAGAGAGGAAGTGGCCACGTCCAAGATCTTCCAATCTACAAGCAGAGGATTGATGTGTGGAAGCAAGGGTGCAGGGAAACAACATCTTAATCCTCAAGATTCGCTAATTTCCAGCAAAACATGAATGAGTTGATTTTGTTTGACTTTCCACGTACATGTGTGTTTCCTGTATTCTTGGTATACCGTGGTAGGGAAGTATTAAAATTTCAGGTTTTTCGTGTACTGTCATGTTTATGCATGAGCCCATGCAAAAAAAAAAAAATTATGCATGAGCAGCTTCATTGTACATTACTTGAACTGGCTAATCTACTGTTCCATGTGAGTCTTTCTGTATATGTTCCTCTGCATGTACTGCAGTTCAGATTATTGTATACATTGTTCTTCCATAGTAGTGCTTTATGCGAGAAGTGCCAAAATGGCATGCACAACATTTACCATTGGATAAGGCTGAATTAGTTGTTAAAATTTTCATTTTTATAGCGGAATTATCTTCTGAATGGTGTTCCTCCCACGGAAGTGCTTCCGCCAGAGCACCGAAATAAGTATGTATGATACTTCACTGAATGAGGTCAAAATAGTTGTTATATTTTTCATTCTTTTTGATTTGAAGTTGAGGTATGTGAATCACATCACTCTGTTGATATCTGCTTAAACTCCTTGAATAGTTTCGTGAAAAACATGAATTCTTCGTGTAAATTTAAGTGTTATCAGGCACATTGACTATTGACAGTTCTCTTCATGAATTATTTTATTACTCTATTGCTTGGACAAAGTCTACATAGTTGCGACTGATCGACGGGCGCGGCGTGTCGCCCGCGGGCTAAGCTAGTATTTCTCTATGAAAGGAGTACTAGTACAAATTAAATTTTTTTTCGAGAGTACGCCTAGGCGTACCATAGCTTTATAGAAGGCAGAATTAGAGTTACAAGAACTACACTTGTCGCGAACAACAAGCATAGTACAAACACCACACCAAGCCAATCCAAAGACGGCCAACACCGCAAAGAAGCTACAAAGCAAAGAGCCTATCCTCATTGACACATAACACCGGTCTCGACCGAACCGGATATCTCCGAAGAACACCAACTTCCGCAACACTTCACTTGTCGACGCACCATCCACTCTTATCGCCTAGAGAAGTGGCAAGGTGGTAGCAGGACTCGATCCGGTTCGAGGAAGATGCTGTCTTGGGACAACCGGCGACGGGCATACATAGCGCCGCCAGGTCAAGGAGGACAACGGCGAACACCGGGGAGAGCGACGAGGAGCCGGCCATGTCTCCAAACACAATGCTCTCAGCAGAGGAACGACGTCGAGGACGCCCATTGTGCGATCCAACCGAATCAAGGCTTTCGCCCCGGAGACCACCACCACTCCAAGCAAGCGAGGGACATGCCGAACACGCTTCGACGACGCCTCCAAGGAGGGAATGACATCCACGGATGCCATCGCCGCCGGCCGACGGAAGTCGTGCAAGATTTTCATCCGCGCGTCGCACCTCACACCACCTAGAGTTTGGCAACACCGTCCCAGAAGCTTCACACCGCCGCCACCGCACACTTCACCAAACGTAGCTGCCAAGCCGAGAGCAGACGACCGGAAACACGGGAAGGAGCACACCGGCCACCCCATCAACACCTCGCCGACAAGAACTGCAGCCATCCCACCTCCGACGGGCCCACAACGCCAACAACAGCCATCGCCCACTCCAAGGATAGCCTTGCGACGGCTGGACCCGCATCTCCCAAAACCAAGCTGCACCACCGGGAGAGCACCGCCGCTCATCACACCGCACAGAGGAAGTCGGCCGCTCGCTGCTCGCCAAGACTCCATCTTGGCCGAGCCTCACAGCGCCGTCTTCACCACCTGGCCGCGGATTCGCCGTGCTGCTACCAGACGGCGTTGCAGCCACCCAACCGCGCCAACACCTTGCTGCAGACACCCGTAGACCCGCCGCACCGCAGGCCTCCTGCCGAGCTCCAACCGTCGCTCCCCACCTCCGGCCAGCAATCTGGCCGGCCAACCCCGCCACGAACAGAGCGCCGGGCTGCCGCCAGCCGCGCGCGCCACCGCGGCGTGCCGACCCCGGCCAGCAGCGCGCCGCACACCGCCATCTGCTAGCGCGCCCCGCCCGACGGCGCCAGCCGCTGAGCACCGCCGTCGACTGGAGAAGAACCCCCGCGGCCCCGCTCCAGGGGAGGCAAGGGAAGTGCCCGCCGCCGCCGGCACCGCGCGGCTTTGCCCGGCGGCGTCCGCCGGCGGCGCGGCGGGGGGGAGGGGATGGGGCGGGGGCGGCTGCTAGGTTCGGCCCGGGCCCGCGGGGGGCGACACGGGGCCGGGCGGATTTCACTCCAGAAAGTTACAGTACAAGTTATTTGACAGCTATGTCTTTGGATGTGCTTAGTCCCGGCTTGCGGCGAGTCAAAAGCAACCATGCATGCATGAGTGGGTGGTGCCTTGTTCGCCCTCGGCCACAGATCGGCCAGTAGCTAGAGCTGGTTGCTCACGTACTCGTGCTCAGTGGCGCCTTTCTTTTTGGCACAATGCGTTGCCATTTTCTTTTCCTTTTTTGAAGCTAGCAGTGCCATTCTTAGGGATGAGCAATGGAAGCATCAGTCATCTTCTTCACCTAGATAAAGTATGTTGAGCAGTATACTATAAAATAAAATCCCAATGCAAAGCTGCTTCACCAGGTCCACTTTCTCTCTCTCTTCGTAATCTTCTTCAACATGAACCGAGAGCATGCTATCTTACCAGTGTATGCTCATCTTTCTCTTCTTTTCTACCCTTCTCTCACCTTTTGCTCCTTTTCAGGAGAGCCGGCCTCCTCTGCAAGCATTCATTTTGATCTGCAGCAGCACGTTTGAGCGTTTAGACCACCCAGCCTATGTGGATAGCTGGGGCAGCTTCCACGTGGCCGTTGGCCTGCTTAGGAGAGCGCGGCGCAGAAGATATCGCTGAACCCTTTTCTGCCTATCTTTCGAGATTCCCCTTGATCAAATGAACTTTTTTTAACATAGTACAGATGCAAGCGTTCATATACATGCGCATACATTCACCCTTATGAACGCATACATGCATACCCTACCCCTATGAACACCTCCGAAAGATTGAGCCGGCATATCATCTTAAATGCGAGTACCTGATAGGTTAAGGATACCACAGTCTCTCTAACCATTCAACCACAGATTGATTCGCCAATCAAATGCAATTAAATGGATGTATGCAGAATCTTCCAACAAGCAGGTCGTCAACCAGCGAATAAATGGTTTAAGACATAAGGGGTTATCATGTACTCCTAGCGCCTGAACTGTATGTCGTACTAGTATACTGATGACCATATGAGTGGGTGGTCGATCTGGTGTCAGGTGCCCATCGGTCGGTCGGTCGGTCGGCCTCAGGTAGTCACGCCCAAGAGTTAATTGCACGGAAATATCATAATTGGAACATTACATGCAGATTGATACTATTTTTGCTAATTTTTGCATGGAGTTAGTTGCAATACCACAACTGGGGCATTACGTGCAAATTGGAACCACTTTTGCTAATTTTATATGTCAGTACCAAGTCTAAGGCTGGAGTTACAAAAAGGTCTAAACCGCGTATAAACGTGTATTGACGGTGTATCTGACCGGTGGGGCCCGCTCGTCAGGTGCTGACGTGGCATGTTTTTCGCAGAAAACCACCTTGCTTTGTATGTAATCCATAAATGACCAATTTTTTTGGGGGGGGGGGGGGGAAGGCTCCTTTTTTCGTTCGTAATTTCCACCACCGAATCAGACTGGTTTGCAAATTTCCGTCTACTTAAAGAAATAAATAATAGAAAAGAAAAATTAAGCACTGCTGCGAATCGATCCTGTGACCTGACGTTATCAAGCTCGCGGTTTACTACAGGCGTCAACTGCTTTATACAATGCGATAATGCTGGGCCGGCCCACCGAGGCCTGCATTTTTTTTGTTTCGCACTTAACTGGCGCACGTGTTGGGCTCGTTCGTTGCCCCGGTCACTATTCGTTTCATTTCTCTTATGCTTTTAGAATGCGCGGTGAACTTTTTGTAATTTATGGTGAACATTTTCTTAATACATGATGAGTTTCAAGAATATTATGATTACACAATGTTTTAATTTATAGTGAATATTATGGTGAATATTTTCTTAATACATGGTGAAATTTTTGCATTTCAAAAAATGTTCAGCATGTATTAAAAACTTTATTGTGTAAAAATCATTCTTGCATTTCCAGAAACACATCGATTTTTTCTTATAAAAGTTGAACAGTTTTAATGCATTTCTAAAATTTATTAAGATTACACAATTATTTTTAATACAGGTTGTCAACTTTTTCTTTACAAAGGATTAACATTTTCTCCATTATAATAAACGTTGAACATATTTTAAATGCAAATCGGATATTTTTGTAATATATCTTGAACTTTTTCTTAAGATATGATGAACATTTTACATAATGTGTGGTGAACTTTTTGAAATTTATGGTGAACATTTTCTTGATACACGATGAGTTTCAAGAACTTTTTGCCCCGGTTTCTTAATCATTCTTGCAATCAATGCATTAAAAGTTTAACATATAATTTTAAATGCATTAAATTTTAGAAACATGGCGCAGAACATGTATTAAAAATAATTGTGTAATCATAATAAATTTTAGAAATGCATTAAAACTTTTCAAATTTTATTAAAATAATCAAGTGTTTCTGGAAATGCAAGATTGATTTTACAAAATAAATTTTAATACATGCTGAACATTTTGTGAAATACAAAATTTTCACCATGTATTAAGAAAATATTCACCATAATAATCTTGAAACTCACTGTGTATTAATAAAATGTCACCATAAATTACAAAAAAATACCGTGAATTATGTAAAATGTTCCTTATCATAAGAAAATTGAACAACCTATAGTACAAAAATGTTCAATTTGCATTTCAAATATGTTCAACGGATATTACCAAAGTTTTTTATATTAAGAAAATGTTCACCGTTTGTAAAGAAAAGTCCATCGTGCATTGAAAAATGTTCACTATAAGCAGAAAAGGTGCTCAACGTATATTAAAAATATGTTCATGTGTATTTGAAAGCATAAGAGAATTCTTTTTTGAACACAATATAGACACAGGCGCTCATATACATGCGCATACACTCATCCCTATGAACGCACACACACACCCTACCCTTATGAGCACCTCTGAAAGACTGAGCCGGCATATTATCTTGAAATTTACGAAGTCACCATAGGCACCTCGTCATCGATGGAACGTCTCCTCTCACTGAATGCGCATCGCCGGAAATTCTGAAATAAACCCAGGAATAAATGCGAACACCAGGATTTGAACCCTAGAAACCGGGGCAATGAACGAGCCCAGCACGCGCACCAGTTAAGTGTGAAACGAAAAAAATTACAGGCCACGATGGGCCGGCCCAGCGATTCAGGCATAGTATAAGAAAAGGAATGCCTGTATCCAAACGCAAGGTTTGCTGTGGCATGGTGGTTAGCGTGTGGCGCCTATGGACTGCAGGTCGCGGGACCGATTCCCATAGCTTCTGGTTTTCCTTTCTTTTATTTATTTGTTCAAGTGGCGGAAAATTTCAAACCAGTATAGATTCGGTGGTGGAAATTGCGAACAAAAAAGAAAGCCTCTCATGGAGCCTTTTTCCCGCAAAAAAAATGTTGGAAATATGCCCTAGAGGCAATAATAAAATGATTATTATTATATTTCCTTGTTCATGATAATTGTCTATTGTTCATGCTATAATTGTACTAACTGGAAACCGTAATACATGTGTGAATACATAGACCACAACATGTCCCTAGTGAGCCTCTAGTTGACTAGCTCGTTGATCAATAGATAGTTATAGTTTCCTGACCATGGACATAGGATGTCATTGATAAAAGGGATTACATCATTAAGAGAATGATGTGATGGACAAGACCCAATCCTAAGCATAGCACAAGATCGTATAGTACGTTTGCTAAGAGCTTTTCTAATGTCAAGTATCATTTCCTTAGACCATGAGATTGTGCAACTCCTGGCTACCGTAGGAATGCTTTGGGTGTACCAAACATCACAACATAACTGGGTGGCTATAAAGGTGCACTACGGGTATCTCCAAAAGTGTCTGTTGGGTTGGCACGAATCGAGACTGGAATTTGTCACTTTGTGTGACGGAGAGGTATCTCTGGGCCCACTCGGTAATGCATCATCATAATGAGCTCAATGTGACTAAGTAGTTAGTCACGGGATCATGCAGTACGGAACGAGTAAGTGACTTGCCGGTAACGAGATTGAACGAGCTATTGGGATACCGACAATCGAATCTCGGGCAAGTAATGTACCGATTGACAAAGGGAATTGTATATGGGATTGCTTTAATCCTTGACATCGTGGTTCATCCGATGAGATCATCGTGGAACATGTGGGAGCCAACATGGGTATCCAGATCCCGCTGTTGGTTATTGGCCAGAGAGCTGTCTCGGTCATGTTTGCATGATTTCCGAACCCGTAGGGTCTACACACTAAAGGTTCGGTGACGCTAGAGTTGTTATGGGAATTAGTGTGCAGTTATTGAATGTTGTTTGGAGTCCCGGATGAGATCCCGGACGTCACGAGGAGTTCCAGAATGGTCCGGAGGTAAAGATTTTGGCCACCGGAAAATGTTCGAATTTTTCGGTATTGTACCGGGAAGGTTCTAGAAGGTTCCGAAGTGGGGCCCACCTGCATGGGGGGACCCTTGAATGTGGGTAGTGGGGGTAAGGCCCCACACCCTGGTCAAGGCGCACCAAGATCCCCCTTAGAAGGAATAAGATCATATCCCGAAAGGATAAGATCAAGATACCTAAAAAGGGGGGATAACAATCGCTGGGGAAGGAAATGATGGGATTTCTTTCCTCCCACCTTTTCCAACACCTCAATGGACTTGGAGGGCAAGAAACCAGTCCCTCCACCCCTATATATAGTGGGGAGGCGCATGGGAGCTTCACCCCTTGTCCCTGGCGCAGCTCTCCCCCTCTCCAACTCCACCTCCTCCTTAGTAGTGCTTGGTGAAGCCCTGCCGGAGAACTGCAAACTCCACCACCATGCCGTCGTGCTGCCAGAGCTCTCCCTCAACTTCTCCTCTCCCCTTGCTGGATCAAGAAGGAGGAGACGTCCCCGGGCTGTACATGTGTTGAACGCGGAGGCGCCGTCCATTCGGCGTTAGATCGGATCTTCCGCGATTTGAATCGCCGCGAGTACGACCCCTTCATCCGCGTTCTTGTAACGCTTATGCATCGCGATCTTCAAGGGTATGAAGATGCTCATCCCCTCGCTCTCTTGTTTCTAGAATCTCCATAGATTGATCTTGGTGATGCGTAGAAAATTTGAATTATTGCTACGTTCCCCAACAGTAGCATCATGAGCTAGGTCTATGCGTAGTTTCTATGCACGAGTAGAACACAATGTTGGGGAACGTAGTAATTTCAAAAAATTTCCTACGTACACGCAAGATCATGGTGATGGCATAGCAACGAGAGAGGAAAGTGTTGTCCACGTACCCTCGTAGACCGTAAGCGGAAGCGTTATGACAACGCGGTTGATGTAGTCGTACGTCTTCACGATCCGACCGATCCAAGTACCGAACGTACGGCACCTCCGAGTTCAGCACACGTTCAGCTCGATGACGTCCCCGGGCTTCAATCCAGTGAAGTGTCGGGGATGAGTTCCGTCAGCACGACGGCATGGTGACGACGATGATGTTCTACCGGCGCAGGGCTTCGCCTAAACTCCGCGACGATATGACCGAGGTGGAATATGGTGGAGGGGGGCACCGCACACGGCTAAGGAACGATCTGTAGATCAACTTGTGTGTCTATGGGGTGCCCCCCTCCCCGTATATAAAGGGGGAGAGGAGGAGGGGGCCGGCCTAAGGGGAGGCGCGCCCTAGGACGGGGAAACCTACTCCAAGTAGGTTTGCCCCCTCCCTTTCCTATTCCAAGAAGGAGGGGGAAGGAAGGAGTGGGAGAGGGGGAAGGCAAGCCCCCCCCTTCCTTGTCCTATTCGGACTCAAGG